>NC_089802.1:38638519-38918519 GCF_029633855.1 Hoplias malabaricus | reverse complement strand
GCCATATTTTCTGGATTAGCTCCAAAAACTTTACTATTTTTACTTATTAATTTGTAAAATAAAAATGGCAATAGATCTGGAGACTGAGGTCACCCTTTGGTGATCGCCCGGCTTTTTGAAGAAAAAGAGTTTTACCCACAGATTCGTCTAGTGCTTGAATGTTTTTTCCTTTTCCTCCTGTAGGGGGTGTTGCGTATCCACCTGCTGGAGGCTGAGAATCTGATCGCTAAGGACAACTTAATGGGGGGCATGGTGAAGGGGAAGAGTGACCCCTACGTGAAGATCAGTGTCGATGGAAACACCTTTAAAAGTCACGTGATCAAAGAGAACCTCAACCCCACCTGGAACGAGATGTACGAGGTAAGCTGCGTTTGCCGATGATCGACACTGGTCCGTAAATGCTGCATGAAAAAGAAATCCTGTCGTCACTGCTGGAGCAGAAGATGTAGAGTAGATTTGAGTGTTTTCTATTGGCCAGTGTAAGAGGCAGCTGTTATTTCAGCTCAAATGAAGATGCGAGGCTTTGTCCCAGAGCAATGTTATGTAATATTCATTCAGTTATCAATGTTGTTTCTCACAGCTGGTTCTGTCCTCTACGCCATCTTCAGACGTCCTGGTGGAGGTCTTTGATAAGGACATTGATAAAGACGACTTCCTGGGGAGGTAGGTGGATAAATATTAAAGGGTCCATATCCTGGGAAGCCCAATTTTTTATTAAAAGAGAGATATCCCCCTCTTCTCCACTGTGGAACATAGTTCTGCTTCTTAAAGGAACACTATGTAATATTTTTACCTTACAATTACAGCTTCAAAATCAAAATCAAAATCTGTGGTGATTCACTGAGCTGTAAAAGGAAGAACAGAACCTCTGTCCTTGGTACTCTGGGCTCAGCACTACAGAAACTGCACTATGTAACTTTTAGAGTGAGGGTGGTAGGAAACTCCCTTTCCCATCCATATTGATATAAGTATAGTGCTGTAAATATGATTTAAACTATGGGAAGCTCAAGGAGGAAAATCTTGCCTAGCGTTTCTTTAATGAAACATCTGTGACTTACTTTAGTCCAAATCCCACAGCAGTGTTCTCCCCCTGTGTAAACAGCCCTGTTCAGAACACCCGCTTTCAGCACCTGTTCCTTTAAATGATAATGAGCCACTCTCTGTTTACCCCGACCCCGAGCGCACAGCAGTGAGGAGCGAGGAGCAGAAGCTCTGGTTTTTAGCCGTTTTCACTCTGTTCTCTTACTTCTCCTTTCTCCTTTTCTCTGTTTTTACTCACTGCTCTTATTTCTCTGCACTCGTTGTGTAACACGTTAATGTCCACATGCACTGAAGGTTTTAGAGGCAATATGGTCTTTGTTGTCAAAAAATCAGCTCTTTATATATCTGCCCATTCACCCTCCAGCAGTTTATCTCTGCACATTCACTCTGAGAATATAAGGAGAGTTTCAGCTTGGACGTGATAATGAGGCACAAAACAGGGCAACCACTCAGAACAGAGCTCATTTGCATATATACATCTGAAGGGCACAAACCGGCCTTTTTAACACTAGGGAGTAAAAACAGTTGGATAAATGGTTGTTTCAAAATATGACTTGTTTTCTCCATGAATCCACAAAGCTCTTTTAAACATTTGGCCTAAGATAATCCTAGTGTGGGCCGTCTCATCTCCTTCAGTTCCTGAGTCTCCTGGACTCTGATTTCTGTGCTTAATGTTTATAAAAGAACCTGTGAAGATCATTAGCAGTGGTCCGCCAACCTTTTTAACTCTGCTTTTCCCTCAACAGGCTTCACATGAGTTTGAATGACATCGTTCAGGCCGAGTACATGGACCAGGTCGGTTTAAAACCTCTGCTTATTCTTCATTGTTTACAAACACAGACATGTCATTCACATTAACTCTAATCAGCCAGAACATTAAGAACCTCTGCCTGATGTGCTGTTGGTGAAGGAAACTGCCTCAGGTTTGAGTGTAAATTCTAGGAGGTGTTCAGACGTTTTCCTCCAGACAATGCCATTGCCAGTTTTTGTCAGTTAGTAATAATACAATACATTTTAATTTGCCAATAATAATAACAGTAGTGGCACGGTGGTGCAGCAGGTAGGTGTCGCAGTCACACAGCTCCAGCGTCCTGGAGGTTGTGGGTTTGAGTCCTGCTCCGGGTGACTGTCTGTGAGGAGTGTGGTGTGTTCTCCCTGTGTCTGTGTGGGTTTCCTCCGGGTGACTGTCTGTGAGGAGTGTGGTGTGTTCTCTCTGTGTCTGTGTGGGTTTCCTTCGGGTGACTGTCTGTGAGGAGTGTGGTGTGTTCTCTCTGTGTCTATGTGGGTTTCCTTCGGGTGACTGTCTGTGAGGAGTGTGGTGTGTTCTCTCTGTGTCTATGTGGGTTTCCTCCGGGTGACTGACGGTGAAGAGTGTGGTGTGTTCTCTCTGTGTCTGTGTGGGTTTCCTCCGGGTGACTGACGGTGAAGAGTGTGGTGTGTTCTCTCTGTGTCTGTGTGGGTTTCCTCCGGGTGCTCCGGTTTCCTCCCACGCTCCAAAAAACACACGATTGGCAACTCAAAATTGTCCGTAGGTGTGAGTGTGTGAGTGAATGTGTGAGTTTGTGTGTTGCTCTGGGTGTATTCCTGCCTTACGCCCAATGATTCCATGTAGGCTCTGGACTCACCGTGACCCTGAATTTGATAAGGTTTACAGATAATGGATGGATAATAACAATAATAATACATTTTATTTGTGTTGCATTTTATATTTGAAACAAATCACAAAATAAAACAAAAACATCTGCTCTTTTAAATAGAATTCTCCCCTGTCTGTGCTCTTAGGAAATGCAGTCCACAGACGAGGGGCAGCAGAGCAGAAGGTCCGTTTACCCTTGGTGCGGAGCTTAGTTCTGGGGCGTAGATGGTGATTTGAGGCTGTAGGGTGGAGAGAGGGTGATGAGGAAGGGGCATAGCTGTAGATGCACTGCTGAATAAGAAGGGAAATCTTTTTATTTGTTCCGATCAGAGACAGGAAGCCAGGGAAGAGACTCTAAACTGGGAGTTGAAAAGTTTTGCCCGACACTTCCCTTCAGCTTTCCCTGCACGTGTCTGCACCTATAAACACAACACACTCCTGCTCTGGGGGGCTTTCTCTCCTCATCCACAGCTCCATCAGCAGCTCAGACTCCACAGTGATACAGTTCTCTGCTGCTATCTTTGATTCTGTATTTTTAAACTAAAATAAACCATTATTGAATTAGTTTGTAGAAAAAAGAAATGGTCGATTAAATCTTAAATCTCTCCCACATCCCCCTGCAGTTCCTTCTCCCCCAGTTTGAATACCTCTCTTCTAATGATGCACAGTATCTAAGGCAGTGTCTGACAGGGAGAGGAATTACTGTAGTTTCACACTGAAAGGCAGACACTACTTTAGTAAACTGTTAAATGCAATGCACACAGTGCGTTTCTGTTCCTTAGTCACATGCAGGATACGTTTTAAAATGAAAAGCTAAAGCACTAATTCACTGATTTCACACTGCTCCACTTCTGCAGTGAAAGACTACACTGGGAATCACATTAAACACCATGTAAACAGATACAGACCCACAGCTGTTCCTCATGTGACGCTAAAGTAAAGCGACAACACTGAATTTCGATCGTGGAAAAATATTAAAACCGTTTTGCAACAGAGTGGTTTAAATATATATATTTTTGGCATTTTTTTATTTCTCCTTTCACGTGCACCCCCCCCCCTGCAATTCCACAGCGCCTCACTAGGGGGTGCCGTCACACAGTTTGAAGATCTCTGCTGTAGTTGTAGTTGTAGTCGATGTAGTTGTTAATTGCCGGTTGCTAGTTGCTGACTGGATCATAAACGGCCACAGCAGCCTTAGTGAAAACAGACATTTTGTGGGGGCAGGTCGGAAGGGAGTGGGCTGGGCCCTATGTGAAGCTCTAATGCAGGGGCACACATCTCCAGTCCTGGAGGGCCGGTATCCAGCAAAGTCTGCTCACACACACACTGATTCAGCTCATCTTTTAATTGGCAGGTTTAGGGGGTGTCTTTGAGCAGAGGAATCTCCAAACTGTGCTGGATACCGGCCCTCCAGGACTGGAGATGTGCACCACTGCTCTAATTGCCACAGTATATTTTACATCTTATCCTGTGTACGATAACCATCCACCTGGGGTCACTGCAAACATAAAAGACCCACTGAAATGTGAAAGGTTCTAAAATGAAAAGTTATAATTCCTTTTCATTGATGTAACGCTGCTTAGAAAAATTAATGTGTGGATTTGCATTTAAAATGCAGTCAGCTCAACTGTGCTGTACTCCAGTGTGTGGTGCTGTGAATGCATCAAACCCAAACCCACAGTGGCATTGAGTCTGAAGCCATTCACAGCATTTCCTGTTGATTTGATCATGATGTACATTTTTACACAGTTTTTTTTTTTATTGTAACAACCTGCTGTGAGGAGCTTGTGAGCGGCTGACGTCTGGTTCCATTCGCCACCACTGTGAACAGTCCTCACTCGGGATTAAGTCATGTCTGAGGTGTTTTAACTCTCTGTTGCAGTGGTTTCCTCTGAACGATGTGAAGCACGGTCGTCTTCATCTGGTTCTGGAGTGGGTTCCTGCAGTCACTATGTCTGACAAACTGCAGCAGGTGAGGGGCTTTTCACTGGTGTGTTTACCTGGATGTTTCAGTAATTTGTGATCAAAATAAAAATTAATGCACTACTTTTTTATTTCCTTTTCAGGCATTGCAGTTACAGTCCATTCAGGCGTACCAGAATAAAGCTTCACCTTCTGCAGCTCTACTCTTTGTCCTTGTTGAGAGAGCTCATGCTCTACCCGTGAGTTACACACACACACACACACACACACACACACAAACCAGTGAATGTTTTTCATCCTAACATAGGACAGAGGGAAACTAAAAAAACCCTTTGAAATTAAATGAAGTTAATGTAAAGCTGGGGTGACACTGCAGCTCCAGAGTCTCAGGGTCCTCAGGGTCAGGGTCTTCTCCTCAGCTCACTAACAGTGATCAAATCTATATGTTCTGCTCCTTTAACTCATTTTTGAAATGCCCAAAAATTGATGCAGATTTTACTTGCTTTAATCAGTAATGGCGCTGGTCCCTGGTTGGTTTTCCACTCCCACAGTCACCCCCCTGAAATGTATTGGGTGTTGTCTCTAAACCCTGGGAACAGTGGTCTTTGGAATCCACAACAACGGCGGCAGTAACGTTAAGCGGTGTTTACTCATGGTGTATTGGCGTGTTGTTGTTGTTTGGGACTGAACACACCTCCGTCATCAGTTCAGACAGATCAGTAGAGTTTGTTCCTTCCTTGTTGCAGCGTCCAGCTCTCGCTGGATTCTTTCGTCGGCCACCGATCCAAGGAGCGTTTGAACCTCTTCAAAAGACCACGGCGTAATTTTACGAGCTGCCGTCGTGAGTCGGATAAAAACAAATGTGATCTCTGCTGCAGCTGGAGATTTTACAGATGGAGAGTTGGTGCTGGTCGTCTGCGTTGTGTGGTGTAGAGTGACAACTCTCTCTGGACAATCAGCGCTCTGCAAGGTTTACACGCCACGGTTTAGTCCCTACTCGACTCGCTCTGAACCACGAGAGAACAGCCACTAAACAAGAACCCGCTTCCAGAACCAGGACCAGGACCTGATTTACCTGGTGGAGGAGGAGAAAAGAGGAGTAGAGTGGCATAGGGACCCTGCAGTGGAAAACTACCATAAAAGGCTTTGATGTTTTTTTTGGTTTCTTCTTTAATCCAGTGTTTCCCAAACTTTTCTGCAGTGCCTCCCTTATGTAAATGAGAATATCTTTGAGTCCGCCCACTCTGACATACATGTACAGGCCTTTTGCTTCCAACCTCAAGTGGAATTTATTTTAAACATAATACTTCATAAAAAACTGCAGCTAGTTCTTACTGAACAACTTACTGAACAAAACAAAAATACATATCACCTTTACAGTGGGATTATTACAAATGACATGTTTACGAACCTCGTTCATTTGCCTTGCTGTGCCCTCCCTGCAATAGCTCTCCACCCACTAGGGGGCGCAGTCTTCCGCTTTGGGAAACACTAACTGACAAAGGACATGATGCATTGTCGTCTGTCTCTTCTGACTGTTCCTCTTGAAGAGAAACTCAGAGAAATGGGTCATGACCAATAGGGGCAGTACCTGTGGTGTCTGATGGTGTTCTCCTGTTCATGTTTGTAGATGGTGAAAGGTGGGAAGGAGCCGAAAGCTGGAGCTGAGCTTGTTCTTGGGGGAAACACTTACAAAACTAAGGTGGGTCTTCTTCTAGTTCAAGGAGATTAAAAGAGGTTTATGTGCAGCTTTGATGGTAATATGTTATTGATGTCTTTAAAGGTGTGTGAACGCTCTACTGCCCCTCAGTGGGGGGAGGCTGTCCACTTTCTCCTTCACAATCCCAATGAGGACACCCTCGTCATCAAGGTGAGCTGGAGATCATTTGTAGAAAAGGAGTGTGGAGGGTTTCTGTTATCTCCTCTATTCTTACAGATATTTTATTCCCCCACCCCCAGCTCTCGAGTGCGTGGGATCAGCCGCTGGGTTCTCTGGTTCTGCCGGTCAGAGAACTGCTCTCAGAGCCAGATCTGTTGCTGGACCAGTGGCTGACTCTGGACGGAGCTTCGGCTGAGAGTCAGATCCTGCTCAGAGCTCAGCTCAAGGTAAAACACACTCAGGTCTCTGTTTACAGTGTGTTTTGTTCTTTTCCAATGAGGCTTCTCTGTTAGTTCTGTTCTTTAGAAAAACTGTGATCATTGCCACTAGAACCCTGGAGAACGTGGGGAAACCAAACAAACCAGCTCACTTTTTGGTGGACGTTTTCACAGATATTATGTTATAAAAGTTATAACATTTGTTGGATCAGTTTTCTTTAACTGCGTGAGCACAGCGAAAGCCATTCATTTTCAGTGAGAGTCAGTGACACTGGGCGAAGTTGAGCAACGCAATGAAGTTCAGCTCCGCTCAACTCTATGCAAATGAGCAGTGATGCGCGGCAGCGACTACCAATCAAAAAGCAGGTCTTCACGTTCCCTCGGAGTCACTCACTCACTTTGGTTCCTACTGAAGATTTGTTCCTTTCTTAAAACGAAGGAGAAACCCTTTATCACTGCGTCCAGACTTTGTTTGTTTTGTTGTTTATTTTATTTTATTTTTTATAATTACATTATGCACACATCCACAGTGGGCATCTGAGTTAAAAATAGTGATCAGTTTTTGTTACATATATAAACAATATAAACATAGCGGTAGGTTTGTTATATCTGTTTTTTTTTTTATTAAAAAATTAGGTTCCGACCAAAGATATTAACATTCATGTCAGGGTTGTGATCATTTTGTAAATAAATAAAACCCGAGCTCTTAAGCTAGTGGCTGTTCCTTTAAATACGTGGTTTCCTTGGTGATGCAGCTGCTTGCCCACTTATTACTGGACACGCCCACCAGCGAAACATCGCCTGCTGCACCACCGTGCGTGATTTTATCGCTTTGTGGCGGTGGGCTCACATAGTAAGAGAAACTGAATTTATATCCAGTAATCTATGGTTTTATATTTACTTCATGGAAGTGATGATATAAGCATTAGTATAAACACACCCCTTAAAGGAACATTATGAAAGATTGGGTTTTTTTTGCTCCTGGGCTCCCTCTACAGTTTCAGAGTGTAATTCACTTTGACAGCACTGTCCTGAAGCTGGAGGAGAGGGGGTGGTTTCATACCCTCCTCCAAAGGTTACATAGTGCATTTTCTGCAGTGCTGAGCCCTGACTAGTGAAGGCAGCAGCTCTATTACAGGCCAGTGGAGCATCGCAATGATTTTGAAGCTGTAATTGTAGGGTAACAATACTACCTAGTTTTGCTTTAACCAGCCACAGTAGAGAAAGTAGTAGATTTTGTAGAGGCAGGAGGGAGTAATGATGGATATGTTGTGACTTCTAGATTTTGGCTTCGAAGATGGATGGGAAAGTTGTTAAACCTGCTGACAAACCCGCTGAAAAGCCTGTTGAAAAACCTGTGGAGAAACCGATCGAGAAACCTGTTGAGAAACCTGTCGAGAAACCGATCGAGAAACCTGTTGAGAAACCTGTCGAGAAACCGATCGAGAAACCTGTGGAGAAACCCATTGAAAAGCCTGTGGAAAAGCCCAGCGAGAAGCCTGTGGATAAACCTGCTGAGAAGCCCATTGGTGCAGACGGTTCCCCGAGTGGGAGGAGCGTGTCCAAACCAGCGGCCAATCAGGAGATCAGACAGGAGATCAAACCAACTCCTAGGTAAGATTCCTGAGCAGCGTTCACCTTCGTTTCTGAAGTGGAACTGGCCTCTGCTGACATTCAAAAAGATTTTACCATTGAATTCTATGGGAATGGGTCTACTCCTTTACCCTCTCCCAGATCTTGAAAAAACCCACACCACACCCCTCCTCCATCATCACACCATCAGATCCTCACAGCGGTGTTCTGGTCCCAGTGTCTAAATGTGTAAATATGTTTAAATGTGTGTGTGTGTGTGTTTAACAGGCTTAATGAGTTGGTGGCCTCCACTGTTCCTGTAGCTGTTACGCTTCCAGATGATACTCAAAAGGTTGCATTGTCAGATCAGAGTCAGGTAAGTGTGTGTTTGTGTGTGTGTGTGTGTGTGTATTAAATTGTTGGGAATAAAACCTTTTTACAGTCTGGTAGATTATTGTACAGACATACAGCACTGTGCAAAAGTCAGAGACCACACAGCATTTATTTACTTTCCTGTCAATACATTAAGAACAGTTTCTATAAGACAGAAACAGCACAGAAGCAACAAATATGATATAAAGTGTGTTTCTAAACGGCTATGAAAACTGTTCTGATCAAAGCAAAAACATGTTCAGACTTATCTCCCTTGTTTCGATGCCACTCCTGATCACGGGGCATGTGTCATCTGAGGTTTATTCGCTAAAAAAGTGCAGTGGATGGAAACACAACTTGTTTACATTTCTTCTGACCAATCATAACACTTTAAGATGAAGTTTTAAAGGATAGAGTTAGGATTAAGGAAGTGGACTTTATGGAAAAGTTAATGTTAAGTCTCTGTAAAAATAAACAGAGGGGCAGCCGTGGCCTGGTGGGTAGAGAACTGGGCGTGTGTCAATACCCAGAGCCGCCGGCAGGTCATGACTGAAATGCGTGTGCAAGAGTGTGTGTACATGTGAGTAAATGTTTGTATTTGTGTACAGTCTCCTGCATATAAAATATCCTGTGTTGTGTTTTGTGTAAAGGACTCCAGTAAAGTCCCTCATCCCATGGCTTCTGTGGGCGGAGCCAGCAAGGATCCAATCACAACGACACAATCAGCGTCTAAAGACAAGGAGCAGTGAGTTAGAGACCCCTAGAGCCCCTCTCCCCCCCAAATAACTTAATAAAAAACACAGTTCACTTTGTAATTAACAGCAGATTCATGAGTTTTTAGTGTGTTCTAATGTGTGTGTGTGTGTGTGTGTGTGTGTGTTTTACCCAGATCTCTTGAAAAAGTACATCCTGCTGCTCCTATTAAACCCCCTGCTGCTGAAGAGAAGACAGAGCCCACCAACTCCACACACACACTCTCACGGCCCCCACACACCAGTCCAGACCCCACCTTCGGGAGCCAGGTCAGGGTCCTCTGTGTGTGTAGTGTTGTGGTGTTGTATGTTCAGTCATTAATATATTTGATGTGAGATTACTGTTTTGTTCATAAGTCATGTCTCCAGGGGTGTAGGGTTAGGGTAAGCCTTGTTGGGGCTTCTTTGGGGGGGGGGTGCTGGGGGGTCCAGGTATGCGATGATATTTCAGCTTAAATTAATGCTGTTTGATGTCGTACTTTATGTACCTCAGTCTAAATAAGGAGTTTTCCTCCGTTCTCCTGTAGGGGGTGCTGCGTATCCATCTGCTGGAGGCTCAGAACCTGGTGGCGATGGACAGTATGATGGGGGGCATGGTGAAGGGCAAGAGTGACCCCTACGTGAAGATCAGTGTCGGAGAAAAAACCTTTAAGAGTCACGTGATCAAAGAGAACCTCAACCCCACCTGGAACGAGATGTACGAGGTAGAGACCCTCTGAGAAATAATATAACGTCATATAATGATAATATAAACATACACTACACCACAATACACACAGTGAAATATACACCTACCGTAAAGAGTAAACATAGAGTAAAGTGTACACAATAAACAATACAAATATACATAAAACCTTAAAGCTTTAAAAAAACTGCACCCATACAATGAACAATAAAAGACATACTATAAAAAATAAACAAATAAAGAACAATAAAAAATACACACAGTGAAATAAACATACAGTAAAAATATACAACATACAAAAAACAATAAACACACACACTAAAGCCTAGACAACAATATAAACACAGTAAACAATTTCACAGCTACAGTCAATAACACACAGTGCAGTCTGTGGAGCATCAACAGGTTCATTCACAAACAGGTTTGATTCTTCATGTGAGCTGCTCTTCATAGAAAAGAATAAATAAATATTTTCACGTCCATAAACACTGTTTTTGTGATAGAACTGACTGATTGCTCTCACGTTATATTTATTAAAATTGATTTGAAATAGTAGTAATAGTAATTAATAGTAAATTTGGCCATGTTTCTCAGTGGAAGCAGATGAGGGCAGATTTCAGAATAAAGTATGTGTTTGTTGTGAATGTTTGTAGATGATTCTGAGTCCTGACCCTAATCTGGAAGTGAAGTTTGAACTGTACGACAAAGACATCGACTCTGACGACTTCCTCGGAAGGTGTGTACAAAATAAAAGCCACCCCCCCCCGCCTTAATTACTATCACTTACTGATGCACAGTAGAATCCGTTTTTATTGACATTGTTTTCATTGGAAACTGAACTTAACTAAGCTTTATTCTGTGTATTCTGATCGGCCATAACATTAAAGCCACTTTCTATTTTTTCTACACTCATTGTCCATTTTCTCTATGGTCCATGTGTTGCTCTGCATACTTAGTTAGTCTGCTTTCACCCTGTTCCTCAGCGCTCAGGACCCCCACAGAGCAGGTGGATGTGGTGGTGGATCATTCTCAGCGCTGCAGAGACACTGACGTGTTGCTGGTGTTAGTGTGTGTTGTGCTGGTGCGAGTGGATCAGACACAGCAGTTTTTAAACCCCTCAGTGTCTGGACTGAGAACAGTCCACCCACCAAAAACATGAGGAAGACAACACAAACTGTGCGGCAACAGATGAGCTACTGTCTCTGACTTTGCTGGCTGTTTGGCGGTCTTCTGTTTACGTCCAGAGCACATCAGAACACGCTGAAGATAAACCGTTAACTGTAGAACTACAAAGTGCTCCTGTGTGGTCAGTGGGGCTGATTAAATGGACACTGAGTGTGGAATGGAGGTGGCAGGTGGAGGTGATTCTGTGGTATTCTGTGATATTTAATGCTGCATTTTTTGCCTAATGTGTGAAATAATACTTCTTTTCACATTAAATAAATCCATCCTACAACACTTTGTTTGAACAGACCCCAGATTTGATCCATTTCTCATCACTGGAGAATGAGCATTTGTGGTTCAGCGTAAAAAGTAACTTCTTGTAACTTCTTTCCCTTGTCCAGGTTCAAGATTAAGCTTCAGGAAATCATTAGATTCCAGTACAACGATGAGGTAGGTTCTCCTGCCTTGGAACAAAGGAACATTCACAAACAAAAAAACGAACAAAATAAATTATTAAATTATCTCTGAATTTATTATTGATTATTGATTATTGTTGATTTTTAACCTCAGTAAAGCAGCCCCCAGTTTGGCCCTTTGAACCACTCTGAAGCCCAGCTGCTCTCAGGCTGTTTATTGCCCTCATGTTTAAATGCAGTTCTTAAATGTTATGTTCAATGACATGGACAGCTCCCATTCAGCTTGAGAGCTTCCTTTGTAACAAGAATCCTGGTGTGAGAGAAAAAAAAAGCGAGTGAGGCAACAGGAAATGATAATCACAGAGGAAGTCCACCAGTGAATTTATGTTATACACATCCTATAACAATGATATACTGTCTTTCACTACATTTCATCATATACAGCTGCTTTTTAAATTGATCTCTTTAGTGTGAGATACATTTCTGTGAGAAGTCTGGTTCCATTCAACACCACTTTGAACCATGTCTGAGGTGTTTTAACTCTCTGTTGCAGTGGTTTACTCTCACGGATGTGAAGCACGGTCGTCTTCATCTGGTTCTGGAATGGGTTCCTGCAGTCACTCAGTCTGACAAACTGCAGCAGGTGAGGTGCAGAGGTGTGGACACTCCTGGTCATACGCCATGTTCATGTTTATCTTTAAGTGAAACGAAGTGAACACACTTTTACACTTTCATTTTACACTTTTAGAGCTTCTCCACTGCATGGAACCTACACCAGCTCTGGGTTCTAACCGAGCCGAATAGGTACTAAATGGTGAGGTGTGAACCCTGCAGAGCGCTGATTCTCCAGAGAGACGTGTCAATCACCAGGAAATGCTGAGCCTATTCAAATCCAGCACAAACCACCGCCTGTAAAATCTCTAAAGTTACAGCAGTTTTCACATTCATTTTTATTGGACTCACAACAGCAGCTCGTAGCTTTACCTCAAAGGTGTTTTGAAGAGGTTTAAATGCTCCTCTGACCAATGGCAGACAAAATTTACAGTGAAAGCCAAACGTGCAACAAGTAACTGATCTGTGAGAACTGGAGCTTGGAGCTGTTTTGTCCAAAAAACAACAACAACAACATAAAAATACACTATGAGTAAACAGTGACTAACTTTACCGCTGCTGCTGTTGTGGTTTTAGAGCCGAGTCGTGTAGACCCGAGTCGTTCAGAGCAGTCGCGCAGAGCTGAGTCGTGCGGAGCAGGCGTGTAGAGCCAAGTCGTGTAGACCAGAGTCGTTCAGAGCAGTCGTGCAGAGCCTAGTCGTGCGGAGCAGGCGTGTAGAGCCAAGTCGTGTAGACCCGAGTCGTGTAGAGCCGAGTCATGCAGAGCCGAGTCGTGCAGAGCAGAGTCATGCAGAGCAGAGTCGTGTGGAGCAGCAGTGCGGAGCAGTCATGCAGAGCCAAGTCGTGTAGACCCGAGTCGTGTAGAGCAGTCGTACAGAGCTGAGCCATGCAGAGCCGAGTCGTGCGGAGCAGTCGTGTAGAGCCGAGTCGTGTAGACCCAAGTCATGTAGAGCAGTCGTACAGAGCTGAGTCATGCAGAGCCGAGTCGTTTAGAGCAGTCGTACAGAGCTGAGCCATGCAGAGCCGAGTCGTGCGGAGCAGCAGTGCGGAGCAGTTGTGTAGAGCCGAGTCGTGTAGACCCAAGTCGTGTAGAGCAGTCGTACAGAGCTGAGTCATGCAGAGCCGAGTCGTGCGGAGCAGCAGTGTGGAGCAGTCGTGCGGAGCAGCCGTGCGGCGCAGTCGTGCAGAGCCGAGTCGGGCAGAGCCGGTCCCATGCGGTGGAAAAGCACCATTTGATTTACACCTTGGAAATGTACAGAAACATGTAATTTTGAAACTGTGATAAATGAAAAGTGTTTGTTTTTGGAATTCAGGTTTTACAGATGCAGAACACACAGTCGTATCAGAATAAAATTTCACCTTCTGCAGCTCTGCTCTTCGTCTTGATCGAGAGAGCTCATGCTCTACCAGTGAGTCTCACACACACACACACACACACACACACATTTCAGATAAAAAAAGCTTCACCTCTTCAGCACACACACTGATGTACACAAACATACATGAACCAGCACACACACAAACTCACACATAAACATGTCCACCATGTGCTGTGTGTTGTGTGTCCAGCTGAAGAAGAGCGGGAAGGAGCCGAAAGCTGGAGCTGAGCTGGTTCTCGGTGCAACGTCCTTCAAAACCAAGGCAAGAAATCTTCTCCTTGAGCAATTCACAGTTACTACACAAGTCCAGACCAATCTTCTAGTGACTTTAGCCTTGTTTAA
Organism: Hoplias malabaricus; assembly: GCF_029633855.1. Classification (NCBI taxonomy): domain Eukaryota; kingdom Metazoa; phylum Chordata; class Actinopteri; order Characiformes; family Erythrinidae; genus Hoplias; species Hoplias malabaricus. The sequence goes on along the minus strand of NC_089802.1, from coordinate 38,904,528 downwards.
ATGTGCCTGATTTGCCCCAAAGAAAGTATTAACCAATAGAATGAGAGCTTAAAGGTACCCACCAGTGCCTTTACAGCCTCCCAGCACTGGGCCGTGGAGCAGTGGAACTGTGTTCTTTGGAGTCTGCAGCTCCGTCCAGTACCCTCTGGGTTGTTGAAACTGAATAGCATCAAATCTTAACAGCAATGTTTCAGTGTTTCCTAGAAGAGTAGAAGCTGTTACTGCAGAGAATGGGGATCAAACACTAGATCAATGCCCTTCATTTCAAACTCTTGTTTGTTTAGTGTTTCCCTGGAAAATGAATATTTTGTTCTTATAATAAACGATAGGTGACCCCTGACTTTGTTCTCACCTCTTTCCTCTGAAGGTGTGTGACCGCTCCACCTCTCCTCAGTGGCACGAAGCCTTTAACTTCCTCGTCCATGATCCAAACAAAGACATGCTTGTTATGAAGGTGAGCTGAGGTTTCACAGGTGTTTGTAAGCTGCATGAATAAAGAAATGGTGTTTTTAGTTTGTAATTTTTGTCACCCTCTGTCTCAGTTTTCAAGTGCGTGGGATCAGCCGCTGGGTTCTCTGGTTCTGCCAGTCAGAGAACTGCTCTCGAAGCCGGATCTGCTGCTGGACCAGTGGCTGACTCTGGACGGAGCTTTGGCTGAGAGTCAGATCCTGCTCAGAGCTCAGCTCAAGGTAAAACACACAAAAAAAATGTGCATTAGCACATTAATGTGTGAATCAGGGGCGGCACAGTGGCTCCAGGGTCCTGGAGGTTGCGGGTTCGGTTCCCGCTCCAGGTGACTGTCTGAGGAGTGTGGTGTGTTCTCTCTGTGTCTGCGTGGGTTTCCTCCGGGTGACTGTCTGTGAGGAGTGTGGTGTGTTCTCCGTGTGTCTGCGTGGGTTTCCTCCGGGTGAATGTCTGTGAGGAGTGTGGTGTGTTCTCCCTGTGTCTGGGTGGGTTTCCTCCGGGTGACTGTCTGTGAGGAGTGTGGTGTGTTCTCCCTGTGTCTGCGTGGGTTTCCTCCGGGTGAATGTCTGTGAGGAGTGTGGTGTGTTTTCCATGTGTCTGCGTGGGTTTCCTCCGGGTGACTGTCTGTGAGGAGTGTGGTGTGTTTTCCCTGTGTCTGCGTGTGTTTCCTCCAGGTGAATGTCTGTGAGGAGTGTGGTGTGTTCTCCCTGTGTCTGCGTGGGTTTCCTCCGGGTGAATGTCTGTGAGGAGTGTGGTGTGTTCTCCCTGTGTGTGTGTGGGTTTCCTCCGGGTGAATGTCTGTGAGGAGTGTGGTGTGTTCTCCCTGTGTCTGCGTGGATTTCCTCCGGGTGAATGTCTGTGAGGAGTGTGGTGTGTTCTCCCTGTGTCTGCGTGGGTTTCCTCCGGGTGAATGTCTGTAAGGAGTGTGGTGTGTTTTCCATGTGTCTGCGTGGGTTTCCTCCGGGTGACTGTCTGTGAGGAATGTGGTGTGTTCTCCCTGTGTCTGCGTGTGTTTCCTCCAGGTGAATGTCTGTGAGGAGTGTGGTGTGTTCTCCCTGTGTCTGCGTGGGTTTACTCCGGGTGACTGTCTGTGAGGAGTGTGGTGGGTTCTCTCTGTGTCTGCGTGGGTTTCCTCTGTGTGACTGTCTGTGAGGAGTGTGGTATGTTTCCCTGTGTCTGTGTGGGTTTCCTCTGGGTGACTGTCTTTGAGGAGTGTGGTGTGTTCTCCCTGTGTCTGCGTGGGTTTCCTCCGGGTGAATGTCTGTGAGGAGTGTGGTGTGTTCTCCCTGTGTCTGCGTGGGTTTCCTCCAGGTGAATGTCTGTGAGGAGTGTGGTATGTTATCCATGTGTCTGCGTGGGTTTCCTCCGGGTGAATGTCTGTGAGGAGTGTGGTGTGTTCTCCCTGTGTCTGCGTGGGTTTCCTCCGGCTGAATGTCTGTGAGGAGTGTGGTGTGTTCTCCCTGTGTCTGCGTGGGTTTCCTCCGGGTGAATGTCTGTGAGGAGTGTGGTGTGTTCTCCCTGTGTCTGCGTGGGTTTCCTCCGGGTGAATGTCTGTGAGGAGTGTGGTATGTTCTCCCTGTGTCTGTGTGGGTTTCTTCCGGGTGACTGTCTGTGAGGAGTGTGGTGTGTTCTCCCTGTGTCTGTGTGGGTTTCCTCCGGGTGCTCCGGTTTCCTCCCGTGCTCCAAAAACACACGGATTGGTGACTCAAAAGTGTTCGTAGGTGTGAGTGAATGTGTGAGTGTGCATGTTGCCCTGTGAAGGACTGGCACACCCTCCAGGGTGTGTTCCTGCCTTGTGCCCAGCGATTCTGGGGAGGCTCCTAACCCACCCGCACCCTAAACTGGATAAGGGCTACAGACAATGAATGAATGTGTGAATCTGGAGGTCCTACCAACACACACTGAAACAAGACCATGTTATATTCACAATGCAGAATTAATTAGCCCTAACCCAATTGATCTCTGTTTAATCCAGGTCTTAAATTCCAAGATGGCAGCTCTCTTGGCTCTTGGAACTGGTCCTGTGTTGAGCAACAAACAAGCAGCTACTACCGGACAGATCAAAATCTCTGTGTCCTACTCCAAGAAACTCACCGTTGTTGTTCACTCGTGCAGGTTTGTTCTTTCACCGCAGCTCAGGGACATTTTCTTTTAATTGATGGACATGCCATGCTCAGAACATGCTGTTAATGACGTTTTGTTATAAAGTTACTAAGGCATGCTCTGTCTGACCCTGAACTATACACACAAAGACAACCATTGGCACAGGAGCTGATGAATGCTTTTCTCTTATTGGCTCACGCTTGACAAACCTGCAAATAGTGTGCACCGTGTGTAAATGAAGGCAAACATGGGCGTATTTTTTAATTACACTCTCAAACAAACAGTCTCTGTGGTGGTACCCTCACTGGACCATATTCAGCAACTTTAGTTAGGATCAAAATTGTACCATATTATATAATAAGATTTTTAAGTTGCTTTGATTTCAAAAGCTCCTTTAATCTCCAGGACATATATATTCTGTATTTTCTCATATACTGTTCTTTATTCTCCACAGTTGTATAATAAAAGATTACTGAGATCCCCCTCTTTTTCTGGAGAAGAGAATGTAATGAAGCTTTAGGGAACACAACTGGACTTTAACAGCACTGCTGTACCTTTAAAGATACACTACAGTTACTGTGTGTAGAGTTACTATGTTCCTTTAGTGACAGTAATGTACCTTTCCAGTGTAAGACTCAGGGTAAACAAGGTACTCGCTGAAGTTTGTACATTATCCAGAGCGCTCAGATCTTTGCTTGTTTCTACACAACACAAAGTCCAATGTGTTTAGGAAAAACCAGGAACAAACACAGCCATTTAAAGTGATGCACAATGAAATGTAGGGGTGCTGTAAAATGAAATGTGCTGAATTCTGACTCTGCTGTTTTTTGTTTATAGAAATCTGGTTACGTCATCTAAAGAAGGACTGGACTCCTACGTCTCTCTGATTCTGCTCCCTGATAAAAACAAGGCCACAAAGAAAAAGACGGCCGTGAAGAAGAAAGATCCAGAGCCAGAGTTTAACGAGAGGTACAGACGAGTGTAGAGAGAGAGAGAGAGAGAGAGAGAGAGAGAGAGAGAGAGAATAAGAACTGTACACAGATACAGTACCTTTCCAGTGACAATGTATTTGAAGGACACTGACATTAAAAATGATGTCTTATTAAAGTAAATCATCTTGAATTCAGTTAGTGACTAATACTCAAAATAAGGAATTTATGAATATTTACTAGATGTAAAGGAGCAATCTGTAAGATATTTACTGTACTTATTCATAAAATGTCCGGGGTGTGATCATAGATTAAGGAAACAGTCAAAGCTGAAACACTGCTGCCTCTCACAGCATTGCTGAAGCAGTATATTCTCTTTGAGAAGTGCTCAGTCCGGGGTGGAGCTCCTGTGATCCCGCCCCTTAGGTCCTGCCTGTGTCCAGCCCTCTGTCCAATCATTTTACAGTTCACTGAGTGGCCAGGTTTACACAGTGTCCCACAGCCATGAAATGACCAAGAGAACAGAGCTAATGTTATATTTTCTCGTAAACGGACACGTGTAAGGTGGAACGAAATGTCTGACTACGAAAACTGTGGTTAAGATCTGCCTCCTGAACCACATTTATTGTGGAAGAGAAGATCAATAAGTAACACCAACCTTGTCTAGTCTAAATGTTTCAGGTGGATTTGGACAGTAAAGGCTTGTAAAGGGGGAGGGGAGGAGAGGAGGAGGAGGAGCGCAGGAGAGGAAGAGGAGGGGGAAGAGAGGAGGAGGGGGAGGAGAGGAGGAGAGGAGGAGGAGGAGGGGGAGGCAGACAGCTCTCTCCACTGTTTTAAAACTGCATTATAGTTCCGTTTTTAAACGCTTGGTGTCAGTGTTACAGATTGCTCCTTTAAGGCCATATCACATACTGATCACGTGAACTGATCATTTTGCATTGTTCAATTAAGGCAAAACATTAATATAAATTTATTTGTACGACACATTTCATATTTAAAGTAATTTAGGACATGCTCTGAATATGTTTTTATCTATCAGTCTATAAACGGGCCAAACTTGGCTTCTTTTTTCAGGGTTTTATTTCTGAGCTGTGTTTCTCATGTTTAAGGGTTTTCTTGAGGTTTTAATTCTGAATTTACTTTCTGAGGTTTCAGTTCTTGCATTTAACATAGAATAGATTTTATTTGAGGTTTGAATTCAGTTTGTTGAAGTTCTCTTTTTGAGATTGAGTTCTGAATTGTTTTCCAGGTTTGAGTTTGACGTGAGCGTGGATGAGGCTCGTCAGCGGGCGCTGGGTGTGTGTCTGAAACACAGCTCGTCGTTCATGAGCCGAGACAAAGACGTCATCGGTCAGGTCAGTCAGTCACTCACTCACTCAGTCAGTCAGTCACTCAGTCAGTCACTCAGTCAGTCAGACTCTCAGTCACTCACTCACTCAGTCACTCAATCAATCACTCAGTCAGTCACTCAGTCAGTCAGTCTGTCAGTCACTCTCTCACTCAGTCTGTCAGTCAGTCACTCAGTCAGTCAGTCACTCACTCAGTCAGTCAGTCACTCAATCAGTCACTCACTCAGTCTGTCAGTCAGTCAGTCAGTCAGTCAGTCACTCACTCAGTCAGTCAGTCAGTCACTCAATCAGTCACTCAATCAATCACTCAGTCAGTCACTCAGTCAGTCAGTCACTCAGTCAGTCATTCAATCAATCACTCAGTCAGTCACTCAATCAGTCACTCACTCAGTCAGTCTGTCAGTCACTCAGTCAGTCACTCAATCAATTACTCAGTCAGTCACTCAGTAAGTCACTCAGTGAGTCAGTCACTCAGTCAGTCACTCACTCACTCACTCAGTCAGTCAGTCAGTCAGTCACTCAGTCAGTCAGTCACTCACTCACTCAGTCAGTCAGTCACTCAGTCAGTGAGTCAGTCACTCAGTCAGTCAGTCTGTCAGTCAGTCACTCACTCAGTCAGTCAGTCAGTCAGTCACTCACTCACTCACTCACTCAGTCTGTCAGTCACTCACTCAGTCAGTCACTCAGTCAGTCAGTCTGTCAGTCACTCACTCAGTCAGTCAGTCAGTCAGTCACTCACTCACTCACTCACTCAGTCTGTCAGTCACTCACTCAGTCAGTCAGTCAGTCAGTCACTCACTTAGTCAGTCAGTCACTCAATCAGTCACTCACTCACTCAGTCTGTCAGTCACTCAGTCAGTCAGTCACTCACTCACTCAGTCAGTCAGTCAGTTACTCAATCAGTCACTCAATCAATCACTCAGTCAGTCACTCACTCAGTCAGTCACTCAGTCAGTCATTCAATCAATCACTCAGTCAGTCACTCAATCAGTCACTCACTCACTCAGTCTGTCAGTCACTCAGTCAGTCACTCAATCAATTACTCAGTCAGTCACTCAGTAAGTCACTCAGTCAGTGAGTCAGTCACTCAGTTAGTCACTCAGTCAGTCACTCACTCACTCACTCAGTCAGTCAGTCAGTTACTCACTCAGTCAGTCAGTCAGTCACTCACTCACTCAGTCAGTCAGTCACTCAGTCAGTGAGCCAGTCACTCAGTCAGTCACTCACTCACTCACTCAGTCAGTCACTCAGTCAGTCACTCAGTTGATAGAAACCTACCATGTTGTTCTTTTCAAAAACGAAAATTTCCTTCCACTTTTTAATAAATACTGAGCCCCTGCTTTTTAAAGTAAATATTTCTGCTATTTTACAGAATAACGTTCTTTATCCACACACGGTTATATTCAAAAGTTTGGGTGCACCCTGCAGGTTCTTGTGCACAGTTAATAATGGCACATTTTACATGTTTCCAAAATATTAGAAACAAAATACATAGAATTTGTGTGACTATTTTAATCTAAGATTTTATGTAGGGTCAGACTGTTAAATATGACCATAATTCACTTACTTTTTACTGGATTGCTCTGGATTTGTTGCATGAACCTGGTTGAATCACTGTGATCCACAGATTTCAGTAAATTTCCATGGTTTAGAAATGAATTCTAAATGAATCTAAATGATAATATAAACATTAATGAAAAATGTTATATCCGCACAGGTCCAAATAGATCTGGGGCAGGTCGACTTCGTCTCAGGTGTCACTGAATGGTAAGATATGGCTTGTACAGACATACACTGCACCTAGTAGCATGTCTCAGAATTAACCAATCAGATTAGACCTCCTGGCCCTATGTAGTACGGCCTGCAGACTGTGGAGTCGGGTGGGATTTAATATTGAGCACTGATTGAAATCCTGATGGTGCTTCATGTGGTAAAAACACATTTGATACTGAATAACGTAGGGTTGAGTGAATCTACAGCTGAAGCTGGACATACCTCATCTCTCAGTGCTACAATAATCAGCAGCTTCCAGTCATTTATTTACAGCAAGTTAATAAATGTTTCTGAAAGACAGAGTGTTAAAATGACTATTACTGCTGCAGCGGGAACTGTTAAAGAGCACATCGGGTTCAAACTACGTAAAGCTTTAGCTCATGCTGTAACTGAGTAAGGGAGTCCTCAAAGGTCATGTATTTGCATAATTTTTCCCTTCTTTTTAAGGTGAAAATAATTGTATTTGTATAAATATTCAAAACAATTTTTTTTATTATTGAAACTATTAATTTCAATTTAATTTTTACTCAAAATAGTGGGAAAACAAAGAGTGGTTTCAATGGAGGTAACAGGATTATTCATTCATTCATTATCTGTAACCAGTTCAGGGTCGCGGTGGGTCCAGAGCCCACCTGGAATCATTGGGCGCAAGGCAGGAATACACCCTGTCCTGGGCGCCAGTCCTTCACAGGGCAACACAGACACACACACATTCACACCTTTGGACACTTTTGAGTCGCCAATCCACCTACCAACGTGTGTTTTTGGACTGTGGGAGGAAACCGGAGCACTCGGAGAAAACCCACGCGGACACTGGGAGAACACACCAACTCCTCACAGACAGTCACCCGGAGCGGGAATCGAACCCACAACCTCCAGGCCCCTGGAGCTGTGTGACTGCGACACTACCTGCTGCACCATTAATGTTAACAGGATTAATGTTGTATTATTACAATAATATTTCCTTACCTCAGTAACTGAATTGTTATCTCAAGAAAATTGTGATCTCAATAAACAAACAAAAGGAGCTCATTGTTACGAGTAAAACAGTGAAAGTCATGACTTTTTGAAACCCTTCCAAAATTCAGAAAGAGTTCTTCATGATTGTTTTCATTCTCTCAACGTCAGGTTTGACCTGAAGGAAGAAAGCAACTAACGGACCGATGTTTGACCAACATCTGACCAAGGTTTGACCCTCCTCCAAGTTCAGAGATGCAACTCTTCACCTGATGCCTTTACCCTGCTCTCTTCTCCCTTTCTGCTCTTGTTAAAGGAGTGAGTGGACGGACTGAGAGAATAATATCGTTACGGTCCCAGTTTTGAGGTTTATATATATAATGAGATATGAGTGAGCAGGGGTCAGAGATTGTCCACTGTCCACTGCGGCTGTGGCTACGATGATGAATGTTCTGAAATGTTAATGTTTGTAGCACTTCAAGGCTGCATTAGACTTTTACATGAGAGACGTGAATGTTTTGGTGTCGCTGCACATACAGTGAGCTCTAAATGTCTGAGGACAGCCGTCGATTTGATGTTGAGAGGTTTTTGAAGCCGTTGCCATCAGAATGTTGTTTTTCCTCAGTGGACGAACAGAAAAATTCAATTTATTTCCACTTTGGAGATCCAAGGTTTTGCCTTGACAGTGCTGATTTATCAGAAACGAAACCTTTTATCTCCTTTTTTGTCTTTTAATTACATTGTGTTTTAACATTTATGCCGATCCAGTAGAAACAGTCAGAAAAAGACATTTACAGAATGATTTTTCCTTCTGTAAAGTTACTATTTCAGAGACACGTGGGTTTGTTAATCCCAGATTAAGCATCAGAATCGTCCTCAATGTTGTTTCCATGTCAGATTTTTGGAGCTCACTGTATTTATGGAGAAATTAAAGCAATATCAATAATTATTATGTTAAAAAATATGCAATTTGGACTGTTTTTGGGGACCACTGGATAAAAATCATTCAAGACGACACTGGTGTTTAAAGAGAAGCTCCTCAACACAGTTCTGAGCAAAACCAAAAAAATATGGATCTGATTAAATGGCCATTTTTGTTTGGCTTTCTCAGTGAAAATGATTGAATGTGTCGTTTACAGAGAACACACTTCTGAACACTTCATAAACAGTTTATCTGCTGTGTTTAGGACAATGGGGAAATATAATTAAAAGCCAGGACAATGGTGTATTTTGTGTTGTATGGTTTATTTTCCCACATGTCAAACTCAGAAGATAAACAGAAATCAGGCATGAGAACGTACAGAAAAAACACATTTAAAGCATATTTAGAGGATGCTTTATTACTTTGAAAATCTACATTTTCTTTATGCAGCTTTAGAAATAACTGAAAGTCCTCGGTGTGTGTCCAGAGCCTGAGAGCAACACCCTGGAGGAAGGACAATAAAATAAAGTGGACGTTTTCCTTTTTCCACATGTGAGTTTTGTAAAGTCATTTAGGGTCATTTTAATATCAGTTATTGGAATAATGTCTGAAAACTAATTGAAATAAAGCAGCCCCCCACTCACATGAGCAAATATCATGTCACACACTCCCTCCTCGTCTGATGCAGACAAATAAATGTTCTTCTTAATGACTGCTGCTCATATTGTTCATGAAAAGGCATTTGCGGAGGATAAAGAGGCGAGGTGTTTTAAATGCTTTTGTAGGGAATACACTGAGCATCGCACGGAGCAGTCAGTTTTGTCTGTTAGTTTCCAGCTAATTAATAAATTACAGACTTCAGTTTTCATGACATTTTAATAGTGTCTCAACTTTCCTGGACTTGAGTCATTTGCATAACGATCATTTGAAGTGGGAAAATATGTTTAAATTAATTCAAACGCAAGCTGCCTGTAAATCACCCTAAAGAAGTTTATAAAATCTCACATGGAAAAATGGTAGACTGCCCCTTTAAGAGGGTTTTGAGGAGAAGTTACATGGAGGAGGTAAAATAGTTCCATGCTTGGCCTTTTGTTTTTGCCTTAAAACTGAACCACGCTCGCACTTTTCTCTTTAAGCTCCAGCAGCAGGTCGTCCTACTCTTCACTGTGTAACTGTATCTGCTCCGTAGTGTCCCCTCACCGCCCAGAGGCGCACTAACCTGCTCCAGACGGAGGAGTTACTCTGACTTTGTTGCCTTAAACTTGCTTTTTTCCCTTGTGTTTACCATGAAAGGTGTTCTGAAATGTTAGTGTTTACATCCAGCTGCAATGCACTTCACCTTCAGTCTTCACTTCACTTATTTTATTAATAATGCACTTCACTTCTGCTTATTTTAATTCACCCACTTTTATGGCTGAATTTGTACAACTTTGGGGGAAGTAAGAAAGAAAATGTGGCCTGTGCTAAACGTAGTGCATTTTTCACCTCATCTTTGATTGTCACTTCAGTAAAAAAAAGAAACCCGAGGGGTTTACATTCACATCAAAATCACACATCCTCAAAATGCTCTCGAGATTCAGAGCTGTCCTTTCTACAGGAAACAGAGCTCCTTTCTACATATTTTTAAAACCAGGTGCAAAAGTTAAGAGAGAACCCGCGTGTTGTGGAATAGCCCTCAATGGTGTGCACCCAACTGTAAACACACAAGCTTTCTCCAAACGTGCCTCGGAAAATGACAGACAACTCATTTTAAAAACACAGGTAGAAATAGTCATTGTCCTGATATTTAGTATTGTCCTAATACCTTTGCCACTTGTTTCTGCTCAGCCTCTGATTGCCTTGTGTTTGTTGAGATTAAGACCACTTTTTTATTTTTATTTGCCTTGTGTTACAATGTGTTTCTATTGTGGCTTTTCATTCCTCTCTCTGAGTTTATATCTGAGGCCTTTGATTTAAATCAAGTGTTTATTGCTTTCTGAAATCTGACTTTTTATGTTTCTCGTGGTTAAGAGAAGCTCTCTGCTCTGAAGCAGTAGAATTCGCGCTGAATGCTTCCACACTTGTTTTTTTTATATAGATTTAAATGTAATATTGTGAAACTATGCTTCAGTGAAACAGCTGCAGATTTAAAAGAAATGTACAAGAAAATGAGAAAACACCAAAGAACCAAATGAAGCTGCATGTGTCCCAAAGGTTGTGTTCTGTTTTTACTTTTGCCTACAGCTCTACTCACTGTTCCAGCTTAAAATCACATTTACATTATCAATAAAACATATCAACCCTGTCCTCCATGTGTCTGCTCTGTCTTTATTTGGTCGTTAAAGGGAAAAGCCACCCGTTTTAAATGTGTTCTGCATAAAGAAGTGAACAAAAAGTGATGGAGAGTGGGTTTGTTTCGGTGGGAAGTAAGTCAAAATCTCTAGAGAGTTAAATTACCATTAACAAATCTATCAGCAGACTATTGATTAATTTAATCAAACACTCAGTTTGGCTCTTGATTATAGCTTAGAGATTTGTAGGAATTCAACTGACACCAAGTAAAGTGTTTTAAAAAGAGTCGTCAGTGGGTTATCGTTAATAAACTATTATCAGCTGTGGATTCTTACATAGTGATGATGTGAAGATGTTGAAGGAAGTCTCCGCTGTCACTGTCTGAAAGAATAACAGCATCGAACCCAGCACTTTGAGCTGATTGGGAGAGAGTTTCAGCTAATATGCCTCTTCCTAACAGCTGTAAATCCCCACTTAAGTAGGGGGTGTTGCAGGGAGACCTTCAAAATAAAGTGTTACTCAACTACTTTGTTCAACTTTAATGTACACAATGAGACACAGAATCCAGAATTTAGGGGGCACAAAATGTATTAGAACTTTTTTTTTTTTATTATTATTTCAATATTAAATGATTAATTATATTAAGTTAATCATCCATAGGGCATTATTAAAAATGGTGAAAACATAAACATCTAAGTTCCAACCAGTGCATTGCCTGATTTTCCTCCCCTCCTCTTTAGAAAAAATGGTAGTCTGCCCTCAAACTCAAGAGAAGAATCGTGCTGATTTTCTCCTGGTCTGAAACTCTGAGATGATGTGTGTGTGGTACAAACCGGATTTTAAAAAAAGTTGGGACATTAAACAAATTGTGAATAAAAATTGAATGCAATGATGTGGAGGTGCCAACATCTATTTTATTCAGAATAGAACACAAATCACAGATCAAAAGTTTAAACTGAGAGAATGTATCATTTTAAGGGAAAAATATGTTGTTTGAAAATTTCATGGCATCAACAAATCCCAGAAAAGTTGGGACAAGGCCACTTTTTACCACTGTGTGGCATCCCCCCTTCTTCTTACAACACTCAGACGTCTGGGGACAGAGGAGACCAGTTTCTCAAGTTTAGAAATAGGAATGCTCTCCCATTCAGGTCTAATACAGGCCTCTAACTGTTCAATCATCTTGGGCCTTCTTTGTCGCACCTTCCTCTTTATGATGCGCAAAATGTTCTATATAGGTGAAAGATCTGGACTGCAGGCTGCCATTTCAGTACCCGGATCCTTCTCCTACGTAGCCATGATGTTGTGATTGCTGCAGAATGTGGTCTGGCATTATCTTGTTGAAAAATGCAGGGTCTTCCCTGAAAGAGATGATGTCTAGATGGGAGCATACGTTGTTCTAGAACCTGAACATAGTTCTCTGCATTAATGGTGCCTTTCCAGACATGCAAGCTACCCATGCCACAAGCACTCATGCAACCCCATACCATCAGTGGTGCAGGCTTCTGAACGGAGCAGTGATAACAACTTGGGTTATCCTTGTCCTCTCTGGTCCGGATGACATGGCGTCCCAGTGTTCCATAAAGAACTTCAAATTGTGACTCATCTGACCACAGAACAGTCTTCCATTTTGCCACACTCCATTTTAAAAGACCCCTGGCCCAGTGCAAATGTCTGAGCTTGTGGAGCTTGCTTAGAAATGGCTTCCTCTTTGCACTGTAGAGTTTCAGCTGGCAACGGCGGATGGCACGGTGGATTGTGTTCACTGACAATGCTTTCTGGAAGTATTCCTGAGCCCATTCTGTTATTTCCTTGACAGTGGCATTCCTGTTTGAGGTGCAGTGACATTTAAGGGCCCGGAGATCACGAGCATCCAGTAGAGTTTTACGGCCTTGACCCTTACGCACAGCAATTGTTCCAGATTCTCTGAATCTTTGATGATGTTATGCACGATTGATGATGATAACTTAAAAGTCTTTGCTATTTTACGCTGGGTAACACCATTCTGGTATTGCTGCACTATCTTTCTGCCCAACAATGGTGGAATTGGTGATTCTCTTACCATCTTGGCTTCAGAGAGACACTGACACTCTGAGAAGCTCTTTTTATACCCAGTCATGTTGTCAATTGACCTAATTAGTGTTAATTGGTCTTCCAGTGGTTCGTTATATGCTCCATTTCTTTTTTCCAGCCACGTATTGCTACTTGTCCCAACTTTTTGGGGATTTGTTGACACAAAAAATAAATTTTGAATTAACATATTTTCCTTTAAAATGTTACATTTACTCAGATTAAACTTTGATCTGTCATCTATGTACTGTTACAAATAAAATATTGACATTTGCCATCTCCACATCATTGCATTCAGTTTTTATTCACAATTTGTTTAGTGTCCCAACTTTTTTGGAACCCGGTTTGTATTTATCCAGCCATTCACGTCTCCCTGTCTGGGTGTAGTAGTCTTAGTTTTACAATCCGTGAAGTGCACTACATAGCACTATTTCAAACGCAGTCCAGCCCTCTTGCAGATATTGCCAAAGGGATAAGGGTCAGGGTTTTTCACGTTTCTTTTAAGATAACTTTAACGTATTAATGTGAAATAAATGTTTAATAATAATAATAATAATGTTAAAAAAGAGTAACTTCATGGAGAGGAGGGGAGGAAGTTGAAGGAAGAGGAGGGATATAAAACAATAAAAAAAAATAGCTAAAAATAAACACTAATAATCAGAGTTCCTCTGGAGTCTTATTCCCATTTACAGCCTTTAGAGGGAGCTCTTCTCCAGAGAGTTTTTACCCTGGGTGTCAGTAGAGGTAACCCAACTACTCTCCTTCAAACAGTGACCTCAGATCATTACCTCATTTCATATTAGCCACACCTCACACTCAGTGGCGCCACCTAGACCCTGCAATTTCACTGAGAACCTTCCATATTTATCAGCTTTAGTTCTCCATCAGACCCAGTGGAACTGGACGGATTAAAGGTGAATCCCATTTCACACTTTGCCCCTATCACTCAGTCCTACCCCTCCGATTCCCCTAGGGTTGGGGGTCTCAAAGCAACACACACACACTCACACCTACAGACACTTTTGAGTCGCCAATCCACCTACCAACATGTGTTTTTGGAGCGTTGGAGGAAACCGGGGCACCCGGAGGAAACCCACGCAGACACAGGGAGAACACACCACACTCCTCACAGACAGTCACCCGGAGGAAACCCATGCAGACACATGGAGAACACACCACACTCCTCACAGACAGTCACCCGGAGGAAACCCACGCAGACACATGGAGAACACACCACACTCCTCACAGACAGTCACCCGGAGGAAACCCATGCAGACACATGGAGAACACAACACACTCCTCACAGACAGTCACCCAGAGGAAACCCACGCAGACACAGGGAGAACACACCACACTCCTCACAGACAGTCACCCTGAGGAAACCCACGCAGACACAGAGAGAACACACCACACTCCTCACAGTCACGTGGAGGAAACCCACGCAGACACAGAGAGAACACACCACACTCCTCACAGACAGTTACCCGGAGGAAACCCATGCAGACACAGGGAGAACACACCACACTCCTCACAGACAGTCACGTGGAGGAAACCCACGCAGACACAGGGAGAACACACCACACTCCTCACAGACAGTCACGTGGAGGAAACCCACGCAGACACAGAGAGAACACACCACACTCCTCACAGACAGTTACCCGGAGGAAACCCATGCAGACACAGGGAGAACACACCACACTCCTCACAGACAGTCACGTGGAGGAAACCCACGCAGACACAGGGAGAACACACCACACTCCTCACAGACAGTCACCCGGAGGAAACCCACGCAGACACAGGGAGAACATACCACACTCCTCACAGACAGTCACCTGGAGGAAACCCACACAGACACAGAGAGAACACACCACACTCCTCACAGACAGTCACCCGGAGGAAACCCACGAAGACACAGGGAGAACACACCACACTCCTCAAAGACAGTCGCCCGGAAGAAACCCACACAGACACAGGGAAACATACCACACTCCTCACAGACAGTCACCCGGAGGAAACCCACGCAGACACAGGGAGAACACACCACACTCCTCACAGACAGTCACTCGGAGGAAACCCACGCAGACACAGGGAGAACATACCACACTCCTCACAGACAGTCACCCGGAGGAAACACACAGAGACACAGGGAGAACACACCACACTCCTCACAGACAGTCATCCGGAGGAAACCCACGCAGACACAGGGAGAACACACCACACTCCTCACAGACAGTCACGTGGAGGAAACCCACGCAGACACAGGGAGAACACACCACACTCCTCACAGACAGTCACGTGGAGGAAACCCACGCAGACACAGGGAGAACACATCACATTCCTCACAGACAGTCAACCGGAGGAAACCCACGCAGACACAGAGAGAACATACCACACTCCTCACAGACAGTCACCCGGAGGAAACCCACGCAGACACAGGGAGAACACACCACACTCCTCACAGACAGTCACCCGGAGGAAACCCACGCAGACACAGGGAGAACACTCCACACTCCTCACAGACAGTCACGTGGAGGAAACCCACGCAGACACAGGGAGAACACACCACACTCCTCACAGACAGTCACGTGGAGGAAACCCACGCAGACACAGGGAGAACACATCACATTCCTCACAGACAGTCAACCGGAGGAAACCCACGCAGACACAGGGAGAACACACCACACTCCTCACAGACAGTCACGTGGAGGAAACCCACGCAGACACAGGGAGAACACACCACACTCCTCACAGACAGTCTCGTGGAGGAAACCCATGCAGACACAGGGAGAACACACCACACTCCTCAAAGACAGTCAACCGGAGGAAACCCACGCAGACACAGGGAGAACACACCACACTCCTCACCGACAGTCACCCGGAGGAAACCCACGCAGACACAGGGAGAACACACCACACTCCTCACAGACAGTCACCCGGAGGAAACCCACGCAGACACAGGGAGAACACACCACACTCCTCACAGACAGTCACCCGGAGGAAACCCACGCAGACACAGGGAGAACACACCACACTCCTCACAGACAGTCACCTGGAGAAAACCCACGCAGACACAGGGAGAACACACCACACTCCTCACAGACAGTCACCTGGAGGAAACCCACACAGACACAGGGAGAACACACCACACTCCTCACAGACAGTCACACGGAGGAAACCCACGCAGACACAGGGAGAACATACCACACTCCTCACAGACAATCACCCGGAGGAAACCCACACAGACACAGAAAGAACACACCACACTCCTCACAGACAGTCACTCAGAGGAAACACACGCAGACACAGGGAGAACACACCACACTCCTCACAGACGGTCACTCGGAGGAAACCCACGCAGACACAGAGAGAACATACCACACTCCTCACAGACAGTCACCCAGAGGAAACCCACGCAGACAGGGAGAACACACCACACTCCTCAAAGACAATCACCTGGAGGAAACCCACGCAGACACAGGGAGAACACACCACACTCCTCACAGACAATCACCCGGAGGAAACCCACCCAGACACAGGGAGAACACACCACACTCCTTTTTTGCATAAGTGACAGATCCCTTAAACGGCTCGTTCTGAAAACGGACTGAAACTGGTAAGAACAGAGCTTGTGAGATCGGTTTATGTGAGAGTGATTTTGTGCAAAGAACTCTATGAATATGTTTTGTAGACAATAGACCTAATCTAACTTGTTTAAAAAGAAGTACATGTCCCCTTTAAGGAAAACTGAATTCTGCCTTCTGCCATAAAACCAAGCAAATTTCTCATGAGAGAAATTAAACCAGATATGTCTTCACTAACTGTATGTTATTTAACTTGTGTATATAAGTGTTGTTAGACTACCAAAATTATGACTTTCAATATGATACCTGCCAAAATATCTTGATACCAATACTGAAACGATACCATTACAAAAACCTAAAACATCAAGAAAAGTAATGTACTTTCTCTACAAGCTGAAGGCAGTCGGCAAAATCGATGGTATCTGCTTGTCACATGATTTTTCGCCATTTCTGTCTTCAATCGCACCTTTGATCCCGTGTCATACGTTCATGAGGTGTATTACTGTTTGAATGTAGCTGAACATCTCAATCAATTGTGTGATTTCAGTTCAGAAAAAGGAATAAACCGAGCATGAATAGAAGCAAACATGTCTTTGGCAGTACTTTTTGCACATTCATGAGCTGCTGTACTGATTAATATTGGTATATATCGGTATAGCTGTTGGAATTTGGATAACATTCAGAGTGTGAATTGTAATTTTTGAGAGTTTGCTGTGACAAGTTTCATGTTCTAGGCTCTGGCCATCGAATACAGGTTTCAGTCCTATGCCCGCTGCACTTATAGAGATTAAGAATTTATTAAGAACTTACAGTGATCAAAACAAAGCAGAAAAGCATTAAAACAACAACGTGTTACATTTCCCACAACTGACAGGAACACCCGCAGCTGAAGTGCCCTTGAGCTGCAACCATTAAATCAACCTTGAATTATGTGAATTTCTTCTTAAACTACACAATCCTGTGACATGAGCCACATTTTAACTAATTATAACTAACAATAATTCAATTGGAGTAACTCACAGTTCCACTACCATGGTCGTACAACCATTTATCCATATAAAATTTTTCTATAAAAAGATTTAATTTAAAAGATATTATTTATAATAAAATATTTAAAAATGACATTTTAATACAAAGTAATATCATTCAGACAGTATGTAAAGTTATAATACTACATGGTACTTACACTACTCGACTCGGCTCTACTCGCTTTTTGGGACCTGGGATCTGGAAGGATGTTAACTACTCTGGCCAATCAACGATCTACAAGTCTTACTTGTCACCTTTAACCTATATTTGACTCACTTGGAACCATGTAATGGAAGCACAAATAAGCAGATTAGAGCCGAATCGAGTCAAGTAGGTACCATGCCGTAGAAAAACAACATTAGTAAACATTTCTAATCCAAAGGCACATGAATTCTGTCTGGAATGGAGGTGGGGCATCTCCAGTTTCCGCCATGCTCTAGTCTTTCATGGGTATAACGGATTTGTTAAACACGTTTCTTGTTTCGGTTCAGTTCATCTGATCAGAAACCTTCTTGGACAGGTCCCATACTCTCACTCAATCTTTCTTTCCTGTGTGAACCTGCTGGTGTTTCTTGGCACTGGAGAGGTCAGGGAAACATTTTCCACAGTCTGAGCACAGATAAGGTTTCTCTCCAGAATGAATGCGTTTGTGCCTTATTAAACTACGCTGCTCAATAAAACACTTCCCACAATCAGTGCACTGATACGGTTTCTTTGTGTGAGTGTACTGATGGTATTTCAAATTACTTTGGTCAGTAAAACTCTTGCCACACTCTGTGCACTGATACGGTTTCTCTCCTGTGTGAATGCGCTGGTGTTTTTTGAAAGCACTAATGTCAGTAGAACACTTCCCACACTCTGAGCACTGATACGGTTTCTCTCCTGTGTGAATGCGCTGGTGTGTTTTGAGAGAATTCTTTCGATGAAAACTCTTCCCACACTCTGAACACTGATAAGGATTCTCTCCTGTGTGAGTGTACTGGTGGTCCTTCAAACTTTTGCGGTCAATAAAACTCTTCCCACACTCTGAACACTGATATGGTTTCTCTCCTGAGTGTGTGCGCTGGTGTTCTTTGACAGTTTTGAGATCAGAAAAACTCTTCCCACACTCTGAGCACTGATACGGCTTCTCTCCTGTGTGAACGCGTTGGTGTCGTTTGAGAACACTGCTGTAGTTAAAACCCCTCCCACACTCTGAGCACTGATATGGTTTCAATCCAGTGTGAATGAGCTTGTGTGCTTTGAGACTAAAGGGGTGAGCAAAACTCTTCCCACACTCTGAGCACTGATACGGTTTCTCTCCAGTGTGAACACGCTGATGTGATTTGAGACCAAAGAGGTGAGCAAAACTCTTCTCACACTCTGAGCACTGATATGGTTTCTCTCCTGTGTGAATGTGTTGGTGATTTTGAAGAGTATTTGAATTAGTAAAGCTCTTTTCACAGTCTGA
Organism: Hoplias malabaricus; assembly: GCF_029633855.1. NCBI lineage: Eukaryota > Metazoa > Chordata > Actinopteri > Characiformes > Erythrinidae > Hoplias > Hoplias malabaricus. The sequence continues at coordinate 38,885,629 of NC_089802.1, read as the reverse complement.
GCATTGATACAGGTTCTCTCCTGTGTGAAGGCGTTTGTGTTGTTGGAGAGTATTTGAATTAGTATAGCTCTTTCCACAGTCTGAGCATTGATACGGTTTATCTCCAGTTTGAATGCGCTGGTGTGTTTCAAGATTACTCTTTGCTTTGTTTCTACTTTTCCGTGTTTGTCTGCCAGATGCTCCAGGGTGGAGAGTAGCAGAGGATGTTTCCTGTGAAGTGAAGTTTCCATGTGTCGCATCCTCACAATTAATCCCTGCGGCGTTTGGCATTGTAATATATTACTCCCTGTAAAGTTTCTAGATGAAAGTTTATTTGTGGGAGTCAAGTAGAACTCTCTTGAAAACTAGGAGTGAAGATGTTGCTTTTCTGCAGGAGGAAAAAAAGGAAAACAAAATGTAAATCAATGTCAAATTCAACAAAATTGGCAAAGGCATTACATCAAGAAATGCTGATTTGAACAGAAAGGTTTCAAGGCCCTTTTTCAGTCATTACTCTGCCTCCATAGACTTTGATATCTTTTTTCTTTAAAGGCTAAGCAACAGCTATATGAAAGTGTCAAACAAATAAACACAGTGGAATTTGAGTTCCTAACTTGTGTTTATTGATAGTCAGAAAACATGTTATTTCTTACTAATTCAACCAACGGTGTTCAGAAACTCTAATAGGCGTCTTGCATGTGACGTAGATGGTGGACAACAACTCTAGGAGTTGCACTTAATTTAATGCAAAATGACAAAAAGGTGTGTTGTTTTTGGCTGCAATAATTCAATGTACAGTGGGACATCTGTGCACAAATGGCCCAAAGATCCCAAAATAAAATATCCACAAAATGGACTAAATCTGTCAACTTTAAACGGGCACTTTGGAAAGGACCATCCGTTCACTCTGTTATCTGTAGTGCTCACTTCACTGGCGCTTTTCCAACAATATGGGCATGTAAGGAAACCAACGAAAGGTGTTCAAGAGCCTCTGTATACATGGAGGTAAACAGGGTAAGTACACAAATTCGCCTGTTTTAGTTGGTGTTAGTTAACGTTAGCTTGACTTGCTAAACTTGGTGGCTCAGATTATACTAGGCTACGTAGCTGCATTACGGGGGTTTATAGTGTCGGATGAATTCGAGTTCGACTTCGATCACATTTACAGGAATAACGGTACCTCTAAATATGAGTTTAGCTTATTGCTAGGCTATTGTCATGAATAATGTTGGTTATTTAGCTAGCTAGATACGGTCATAACAGTCAGTCATAACAGTGTTTTATCGTGGCGTTGTTCAGCTGTTGTCCACCAGTGACGTCACGGCTGCGTTGAAGAATGTCCATAGCAAGCTCAGGTTTTTCCATCAATTTAATAAAATTGTCAGTTTTAAAGCAAATTAAGCATGCTATTTTCAATTTAATTCATACTTATATATGTCAGTAACTAAAATAATGTGAAATATTCATGTAGGTCCATTAAGTGGTACTTAGCCTTTAAGACACCAGTTTACAACCTTTACAAAAAAATGACTAGATAAAGAAACACTTCATAGCATTTCTTCCTTAAAATTTCAGCTTTAAGGTCATTGTGATGCTCCACTGACCTGTAATAGGGAGAACATTGTGCTTTTCCACCAACAAGGAACTGTTCCCATTTGTGAACCTAATATGGAAGCTTTCGGTGCGTTTCTACCTAAATAAATTGGCTTGTGAACCAGAAAAATGTACTCCTATCTGGAACCAAAGAACATTGTTCACGAGCCCATTTGGACAGCTCGGAACCCTGCAACAATTACAAATGTGTATCGGCTCACTGTGATCTGACCGTGCAGTAAACAAAGATTAAACAATTATGCCATAACGCTGGAACCGAGCAACCCGCCACGCCCCGAAATACGCTATTTGCAATCGTGTATAAATATCCTCATCATTTTTCTTTTCTTTTCTTTATTTTTTATTCATTACTGAACAACAAAGAATTTTATTCCTGTTCTTAAAAGGGAACTAACACCAAAATGTCACACCATTACCTTTCCTGATATTTTAGGTGTTTGCCCTGGTATAGTTTCAGTATCTGTACTGAGATATTTCAGCATGTATCGTATCAAAGTAATAATTGTTATAATATGACAACACTACAACATGGTGCCTTCACTGAAAATTAGACGTCACACAGTAACACTGCCCTAAAAGCTAATGAACGTTTTAGGCTTACATATGACACGGTGGGTCCAGATCCTACCTGGAATCCTCTTGACACTACAATAGTCTAATCACTTGCAGCTGATGTGGTGCACCTGATTCTAAATATACACATTCTTAAAAGTAATAAATGTGGGTGTGTCCTAACATTTTCCTCACAAGAAATGTACATTTTTGTTCATTACATTTTGCAACTTATGGTTATAAGTAATTTCTTCAGTTTTAGTTTTTATTTACATAAGCTCCATCTCACAATACTGTTCAAATGAAGCTCATATGTCCAAATATTTAAAAATGTTCAAAAAGACAAAGGCTTTCATGGGGTGTCCTAACTTTTTACATGACTGTAGATTTTTAAGGTTGGAATCATGTAAGGTTTGGCTTGTTCACAGAGATAGGGAGAGATCACAAAGAGACCTCTTGATCCAGCTGTGAGGAGGGCCATGTGTCAATAAACATTAATCACTAGGGTGCCTGATTGCAAGGTTGGGTGACTGAGTCGTCCCCAATCTTCTTAGATCTTTAGAGAAACCAGACGGGTGACTCAAACAAAAGGAGTCTGCTTTTAAGATGAAAGAGATCTTAATCAGATTAGGTACTGAGTCCACAACATGACCAAGTTTGACCCCAACATTTATTTAGTAAATTAAGAGATTTTATTTAAAAAATCATCAAAACTACACTGAGATAATTATATGTACACACACACGTCACTGTGTGTCTGTCCAAAGACTTTCACTGAATATTTTAGACAAAATTATGGCAATGGGTATTTAGTGTACAATGTGCAAAAAAAAATAATAAAGTATCCAAGTCTTACCGCGGTCACACCATCTGCACTTCAAGAAAACGCAGTCACAGCATCTACACTAGGATTTTCTGTGCGCGTCTACGTCGCGGTTTACGGTAGAACGTGTGAGAGTGAGAGGTGGGACTCGCAGAAAAATGCAGATATTGAAAATTCATAAGAAATGGAATTTAAAACATAATTCCACATAATTCATTACAGTTCATTTTAAAAACCAGAAAATCCCACTGTTGTATTGAAAAACATGTCTTCAGGTACACATGGTATAATATTTATGTGTATTTACTGTAAGAATTAGGAGTAATAGGCTTAAAAAAACTTAGTTATTAAATTCCATAAAATAGTTCAATCAAACTGTAACCACACCACTCCACTGCAGTCTTGAAGAGCTTGTTCTCAGGTACCCAGGGTATACTTTTCATACATTTTTACTGTAGAAATTTGGAGTAATATTATTTCAAATCTCATAAAAATGTTTAATTTGCATATATTGAAGGGTTAAATCATACTGTTACCAGACCATTCCATTGCAGCCTTGAAGAACATGTTCTAGAGTACCCAGATTATAATGTTCATACATTTTTACTGTAAGAATGTGAAGTAATAGCATTGCAAACTTCATAAGAATAACACAAATTCCATAAATTGAAGAATGCTGAAGGCCATAAAATGGTTAAATCAAACGGTTACCAGACCAGTCCACTGCAGCCTTGAGGGACAGCATTCTAAGGTACTCAAGGAATCATTTTCATACATTTTAACTGTAGGAATTTGGAGTAAGAGCATTGCAAATTTCAGTAAAAATTGTTTAATTTGCATATATGGCAAAATTGAGAGTCATATTAAAGGGTTAAATCAAACTGTTACCAGACCACTCCACTGCAGCCATAAAGAATATGTTCTCAGGTACCCAAATACATTTTTACTGTAGGAAATTGGAGAAATATCATTTTGAAACTCATAAATATGCTGTTTAATTTACAAATATTGCAACATTTTGAGAGCTATTAAAGGGTTAAATCAAACTGTTACCAGATCATTCCACTGCAGTCTTGTAGTACATGTTCTCGTGTACCCAGAGAATAATTTTTATACATTTTTACTGTAGTAATTTGGAAAAATGTCATTTCAAACTCATAATGATGCTGTTTAATTTACAAATATTACAGAGTTGTGAGAGCTATTATATGGTTAAATCAAACTGTTACCAAACCATTCCACTGCAGCCTTGTAGTAGATGTTCTCAGATATCCAGGATATAATTTTCATACATTTTTACTGTAGGAATTTGGAGTAATATTATTTCAAACTCAAAAATATGGTTTATTGCAAATTTTGAGTGCTATTAAAGGGTTAAATCAAACCACTCCATGTTCTCAGGTACTCAGAGTATAATATTCATTCATTTTTACTGTAAGAATATGGAGTAACAGCATCGCAAACTTCATAAGATTAACAATACAATTCCCTTCCTGAATCAGGGCCTTGTCATGGCGGAAGGGCTTGTGTGGTCTAATGACTTTCAGGCCTATGTCTTTGGGAGCTGTTAGCTCCCAGTAGGGTTTTCAATGGCAAACAGGTCTGGACAAAGATCTAAACAAACACATTCCAAAACGCATACTTATGAGTACAACAATTACAACTAAGTGTACCCTGCCCTGGAGAGGGTTACCTAAACCGGGCTCAGCCTGAATAGGCAACATTGGTGGATCATGTGGGTTCACCACCCACAAGATTCAGAGTAGGTGTGCGGTGCAATGCCCATTGAGCAAAGAGCAGGGGCGAAGGGGCCCCTGGCATCATGGAGCTTGGCAGCAGAATTTTGGCACATGGAACATAACCTCATTGCTGGGGAAGGAGCCAGAGCTGGTGCGGGAGGTTGAGAGATACCAGCTAGATATACAGGGGTTAGACAATGAAACTGAAACACCTGTCATTTTAGTGTGGGAGGATTCATGGCTAAATTGGGCCAGTCTGGTGGCCAATCTTCATTAATTGTACATTGCACCAGTAAGAGCAGTTTTGCTCAAAATATTGTAGTGCACACAACATTATGGGTGACATACCAGAGTTCAAAAGAGGACAAATTGTTGGTGCACGTCTTGCTGGTGCATCTGTGACCAAGACAGCAAGTCTTTGTGATGTATCAAGAGCCACTTTATCCAGGGTAATGTCAGCATACTGCCAAGAAGGATGAACCACATCCAACAGGATTAACTGTGGACGCAAGAGGAAGCTGTCTGAAAGGGATGTTCGGGTGCTAACCCGGATTGTATCCAAAAAACATAAAACCACGGCTGCCCAAATCACGGTAGAAGTAAATGTGCACCTCAACTCTCCTGTTCCCACCAGAACTGTCCGTCAGGAGCTCCACAGGGTCAATATACACGGCCGGGCTGCTATAGCCAAACCTTTGGTCACTCATGCCAATGCCAAACGTCGGTTTCAATGGTGCAAGGAGTGCAGATCTTGGGCTGTGGACAATGTGAAACATGTATTGTTCTCTGATGAGTCCACCTTTACTGTTTTCCCTACATCCGAGAGAGTTAAAGTGTGGAGAAGCCCCAAAGAATCATACCACCCAGACTGTTGCATGCCCAGAGTGAAGCATGGGGGTGGATCAGTGATGGTTTGGGCTGCCATATCATGGCATTCCCTTGGCCCAATACTTGTGCTAGATGGGCGAGTCACTGCCAAGGACTACCGAACCATTCTGGAGGACCATGTGCATCCAATGGTTCAAACATTGTATCCTGAAGGTGGTGCTGTGTATCAGGATGACAATGCACAAATACAAACAGCAAAACTGGTGAAAGATTGGTTTGATGAACATGAAAGTGAAGTTGAACATCTCCCATGGGCTGCACAGTCACCAGATCTAAATATTATTGAGCCACTTTGGGGTGTTTTGGAGGAGCGAAACGTTTTCCTCCACCAGCATCACTTAGTGACCTGGCCACTATCCTGCAAGAAGAATGGCTTAAAATCCCTCTGACCACTCTGCAGGACTTGTATATGTCATTCCCAAGACGAATTGGCGCTGTATTGGCCGCAAAAGGAGGCCCTACACCGTACTAATAAATTATTGTGGTCTAAAACCAGGTGTTTCAGTTTCATTGTCCAACCCCTGTAGTTGGGCTCACCTCTACACACAGTGCAGGCTCCAGAACCAAACTTCTCGATAGTGCTTGGTCTCTCTCCTACTCAAGAGTTGTACAAGGTGAGAGGCACAGTGTGAGTGTCGGAATACTCAAACGCCCCTGCTGGCTGTGCAGAGTATTCAGCCTTCTTAAAGGTAGTGAGTGGAGTTCTAGTTCCATGCACGGACTCTATTGTTTTAGGGGGGACTAAAATGTTGTCATCATCTTTTCCGATTATCCATTTCAGGTTCGTGGTGGCAATAGGGTGAGCAAAGAAGCCCAGAAATCTCTGTTCCCTGCAACTTCCACCATCTCCTCCTGGGGGATCCCCAGGTGTTCCCAGGCCAGCAGGGTGATATAATCCCTCCAGTGTGTCCTGGGTCTACCCTGGGGCTTCCTTCCAGTTTAACATGCCAGGTATGCCTCCAGTGGGAGGTGTCCAAGAGGTGTGTTTATCTGATGCCTGAACCACCTCGAACGACTCCTCTGAATATGAAGTGGCAGTGACTCTACTCTGAGCTCCTCCCTAATCACTGAACTCCTCACACGATCACGAGGTACTCCCAGCAACCTGTCTGAAAAAACTAAGTCCGACTGCTTCGACCGTGATTTCATTCTTTCAGTGCTCATGACCATAGGTGAGAGTGGGTACATAGACTGACCGGTAAATTGGGAGCTTTGCTTTATGGTTCAGCTCTCTCTTCACCACAACGGTCCGGTAAAGTGAACGCACTACTGCAGATGCTGCACCTTACCCATGGTCAACCTCACGATCCCTCTTCCCATCACCCGTGAACAAGAGCCCGAGATAATTAAACTCCTTTCCTTGAGGTAGGTTCTCACCCCCTACCTGAAGGGAGCATGATATCTGTTTCCGGGAGACAACATTGGCCTCAGACTTAGAGGAGCTGATCCGAATACCAACAGCTTCACACTTTGCTGCAAACTGCTCAAGTGAATGCAGGAGGCCTATGTGCGAAGAAGCCAGAAGAACAGCATCGTCCATAAACAGCAGAGATGCCACCTCCTGAACCCTCTCAACAGAAGCCTTCCTGTCCCAGGCTATGCTTCGCCACCCTGTCCATGAACATCAAGAACAGGAGTGGAGACAAGGCACAGCCCTGATGGAGTCCAGTCCCCACACTGAACAAACTTGACCTTCTGCCGAGGATGCGAACAAAACTCAAACTCTGGGAGTACTAGGACCGCCGGAGCAATCCGGACACCCCATACTCACAAAACACCTCCCACAGGATCTCTTGGGGAACACGGTCATATGCCTTCTCCAAATCCACAAAGCATGTGTAGAGTAGAGTAGCCAATTCCCACGCTCCCTCAATCATCTGTGAAAAAGAGAGTTGGTCCATAGTTCCATGAACTTTGCATTCTTCCTCCAAAATCCTAGGTTCGACTATCGGATGGATTCTCCTTTCCAGCACCTTGGCACAGACGTTCCCAGGGAGGCTGAGAAGTGTGATGCCATGATAATTGACAGACTTACTTCTGTCCCCTTTTTGAAAAATGGGAACCACTATCCCCATTTGCCAATCCAAAGGCACAGTTCCCCAGGTCCATGCAATATTGTAGAGGCGAGTCATCCAAGACAGCCCCACAGTATAGAGGGCCTTCAGTAACTCTGGGCGAATCTCATCCACTCTTGGGGCTTTGCCAATGTGAAGCTTTTACACCACCTCAGTGACTTCAGCCTAGGAAATGTAAATGACACCCCAGACACTTCTGGCCCTACCCCCTGTCTAGGAGGCATTTCTCTTGGGTTTAGGAGTTCCTCAAAGTGCTACATCCAATGCCCAACAATACGCTCAGTTGAGTTTAGAGTTTCACCATCCTTATTGAACACAGCTTGTACAGTGTCCCCGCTCCCCCTCCTGAGTTGTTGGAGTGTTTTCCAGAACCTCTTTGAGGCCGCCTGGAAGTCATTCTCCATGGCCTCTCCAAACTCTTCCCATGCTCTGTATTTTGTTTCTGCAAATGCCACAGCTGCAGCCTTTTTTGCCTGCCAGTACCCATCTGCGGAATCGGAAGTACCCTGAGCCAGCCAATTTTGAAAAGCCTCCTTCTACTGCTTAACAGCTTCCCTCACTCCTGGTGTCCAACAACACGTTCTTGGGTTGCCACCATAACAGGCACCGTCAAGCTTTTGACAACAGTTATATGCAGCCGCTCCCACAATGGAAGTCCAGAACAGCATCCAGACTCCATTCCCCCCTACCTCCTTCGGAACACGTGAGAAGTTCTCTCTGAGGTGAAATACATCTGGACAGAGACCTCTGCCAGCTTTTCCCAGCACACTCACTGTACATTTGAGCCTACCAGGTCTGTCCAGCAGCTTACCCTGCCATCGGATCCAACTCAACACTAAATGGTGATCAGTTGACAGCTTAGCCCCTCTCTTTACCCGAGTGTCAAAAACATATGGCCTCAGATCAAAGGACATGACCACAAAGTCAATTATTGACCTTTGGCCCAAAGTGCTCTGGTACCAAGTACACTTATGAGCCACCTTGTGTTCAAACATGATGTTCTTTATGGATAAACCATGACTAGCACAGAACTCCAATAACATCACACCACTTGGGTTCAGATCAGGCAGGCAGTTCCTCCCAGTCACTCGTCTCCAGGTTTCTCAGTCATTCCCAATGTGAGCATTTTAGTCCCACATATAACAATAGAGTCTGTGCATGGAACTAGAACTCCACTCACTACCTTCAAGAAGGCTGAATACTCTGCACAGCCAGCAGGGGCTTGTGAGTATTCCGACACCCGCACTGTGCCTCTCACCCTGTACACCTCCTGAGTAGGACAGAGACCAACCACTATCGAGAAGTTTTTCCAAATTCCTACAGTAAAAATGTATAAAAATTATTCTCTGGGTACCTGAGAACCTATTTACGGCTGCAGTGGAGTGGTCTGGTAACAGTTTGATTACAGTTTGTAATGCTATTACTTCACATTCTTACAGTAGAAATGTATGAGCATTATAATCTGGGTACTCTAGAACGTGTTCTTCAAGGCTGCAGTGGAATGGTCTGGTTTGATTTAACCCTTTAATAGCTCTCAAAATTTTGCAGTATTTGTAAATTAAACAGCATATTTATGAGTTTCAAAATTATATTTCTCCAAATTCCTACAGTAAAAATGTATAAAAATTATTCTTTGGGTACCTGGGAACATATTCTTTATGACTGCAGTGGAATGGTCTGGTAACAGTTTGATTTAACCCTTTAATATGACTCACAATTTTGCCATATATGCAAATTAAACATCATTTTTACTGAATTTGCAATGCTCTTACTCCAAATTCTTATAGTAAAAATGTATGAAAATTATACCCTGGATACCTGAGAACATGCTCTTCAAGACTGCAGTGGAGTGGTCTGGTAACAGTTTGATTTAACCCTTTAATAGCACTCAAAATTGGTCATATACGTAAATTAAACATCATTTTTATGGGTTTTGAAATAATATTACTCCAAATTCCTACAGTAAAAATGTATGAAAATGATACCCTGAGTACCTGAGAACAAGCTCTTCAAGACTGCAGTGGAGTGGTCTGGTAACAATGTGATTTTTCACATGTGATTCCATTTCTTAAGAATTTTCAATATCTGCGCTTTTCTGCGAGTCCCCCCTCTCACGCTCACGCGTTCTACCGTAAACCGCGATGTAAGCGCGCACAGAAAAATCCTACTGTAGATGGTGTGACTGCGTTTACGCGAAGTGCAGATGGCGTGACCGCGGTCAAGTCTTCCAGTAGCACTGATTATAAGACGGAAATCTGAAACAGATCTAACATTTCTGCCACTAACTGTGATTCACATAGAAGTAATCTAATCCTTTACTATATATAAAGTCTAGCAAGAGAATTTAAAGAAATGTAACCCTAACAGAAACTTATTACAAATGATACCACTGTATCAGAACTGGAAATTAAATTGGCTTGGTAAAAAATATACTCTTGGTTAGTGATATAACAACATAGGCTTATATAATAATCTAAATAATAAAATATACTAATCCAACTAATAAACATCCAACTAATGTCTGCATTTAGTTTAAGGAAGATGTTTTGGAAACAGATGAATGAATTTGTAGAACTACACAATGCTGCTGTGTGGTGAGTGGAGCTGATAAAATGGGCAGTGAGATGGTAGTAATGTTGTGGCTGTCCCCAGTAATATAGAGGTTTTCCACCCAACAGCACATTTAAACGGGACGTGTATAAAGTTACCGACCTACACAACATTAGGTTTAAAGCCAATACACAACAGAAATAAAATGTTACTGACCTTAAAATCAGACGGCACCGCGGTTTACGGTTGTTTGCGTCCGATTGGGACTGCGCATGCGTAAAACTTCCCGCCTGCGTACAACGCTGTTGTAGCTTAGCATCGGAGAGACTGCTTTCCACAGGAGCTCCACCTTCAGGACTGAGGAACTTTACACGAACACATACACCATTTCGACTTTCTTCCTGTTCCTCACACTTTTAAACACCGTAGGGACCTGCAGAGTGGCCTTATTTACAACAGACAAGATCCGTGTAGATACGCTGAGGTATTTTTGGAAAAAAAAATCTTTACTGTGGAAACCACAACCGTTTATGTTCCATTAACAGACACTGTTCTGTGGTGAATTCACAGTGATACAGTCTGTGTGGACTGAGGTTGAGGCAGAAGAAGTTTATTTCTGTTTATTCGTAAAAAAATAATACATTATGCTGTTGAGCTCCTGATTACCTCAGAAAAGGGTGCTTTCGACAGAAGAGTCTTACCCTTTTCCACAGTCTCTCCCAGTCGTCGACAGATTATTTTAATAATCCGTGTTTATTTTTAAGATCATGCTTCTCACTGTATATTGATAACTGTTGTGTATTTATTTGGTGTTACAGTCCTGCTGTGGAGAAGACAGTGGGAAAAACAAACACAGCAATGTTCCTGTTTCTTTAAAGAACACTACACATAAATCCATGGCCACCATTGCATTTTAGGAGAATTAAATGAATAAGTTAATATTTCATTATTAATAATGAAGTACAGCCATAAACTCACAACACCGTCAACAGTAAACACAGTGGAATACACACACTGTTCGAAAAAGTAAAACAAATCATGGTTTAAGGAAATGTACCTTATTTTCAGGGAACGTGTATGGTTATTTGGTATTGATTGTATGTGTTTATATAAAGGACGGCACGGTGGCGCAGCAGGTAGTGTTGTAGTCACACAGCTCCAGGGACCCGGAGGTTGTGGGTTTGAGTCCTGCTCCAGGTGACTGTCTGTGAGGTGTGTGGTGTGTTCTCCCCGTGTCCATGTAGGTTTCCTCCGGGTGCTCCGGCTTCCTCCCACGCTCCAAAAACACATGTTGTTAGGTGGATTGGAGACTCAAAAGTGTCCATAGGTTTTAGTGTGTTGCCCTGTGAAGGACTTGGTGTATTCCCTCCAAGGGTGTATTCCCCCCTTGCGCCCAATGATTCCACATAGGCTCTGGACCCACCATGACCCTGAACTGGTTAAGCGCTTACAGATAATAAATGAATGAATGAATGTGTTTATAATAATATGAATGACTTTTGAGAAACTTAGTACATACCTGCTGTGGGGCTTTTAAAGGATTTTCGTAAACAGTGGTTTAGTGCTCTGTGGAATGTGGGGGTTGTGGAGACCATTTGAGATTTATAACCTTGCTCACTGCAGGGGTCAGAGAGATCACAAGAGCAATGCATTACCAGTGCATGGTCAGCAAATGACTCTTTTGTAAAGAAAAATTTCATGAACTGCATGTGACTTTGGTAAATGATATAAATGGAAAGTGTCATTGACATATTAAGAATTAGTTGATGTGTGTCTGCAGCCCTCCCGCTGGTGAGATAATCTGCAGAATAATCGTGGGTTTCCTCCCATGGTCAAAAAAAAAAACATGTTGGTAGGTGGATTGGCAACTCAAAAGTGTCTGTAGGTGTGAATGTGTGTCACTCTGGGTGTACAATAACAAATAACCACACACACAAAAGTCTTACAAATCACATTTAATCCGTATTCAACACGCTCGGAACCATGAGAGAACAGGTACTAAAAAATACCTGGTTCCAGGTAACAAATTCACATAATGGAAGCACAAATAAGCAGAGTAGAGAGCCAAATCGAGTCAAGTAGGTACCATGTCGTAGAAAAACATTAGCAAACATTTCTAATCCAAAGGCACATGAATTCTGTCTGGAATGGAGGTGGGGCATCTCCAGTTTCCGCCATGCTCTAGTCTTTCATGGGTATAACGGATTTGTTAAACACGTTTCTTGTTTCGGTTCAGTTCATCTGATCAGAAACCTTCTTGGACAGGTCCCATACTCTCACTCAATCTGTCTTTCCTGTGTGAACCTGCTGGTGTTTCTTGGCACTGGAGAGGTCAGGGAAACATTTTCCACAGTCTGAGCACAGATAAGGTTTCTCTCCAGAATGAATGCGTTTGTGCCTTATTAAACTACGCTGCTCAATAAAACACTTCCCACAATCAGTGCACTGATACGGTTTCTTTGTGTGAGTGTACTGATGGTATTTCAAATTACTTTGGTCAGTAAAACTCTTGCCACACTCTGTGCACTGATACGGTTTCTCTCCTGTGTGAATGCGCTGGTGTTTTTTGAAAGCACTAATGTCAGTAGAACACTTCCCACACTCTGAGCACTGATACGGTTTCTCTCCTGTGTGAATGCGCTGGTGTGTCCTGAGAGAATTCTTTTGTTGAAAACTCTTCCCACACTCTGAACACTGATAAGGATTCTCTCCTGTGTGAATGCTCTTGTGACCCTTAAAACTTTTGCGGTCATTAAAACTCTTCCCACACTCTGAACACTGATATGGTTTCTCTCCTGAGTGTGTGCGCTGGTGTTCTTTGACAGTTTTGAGATCAGAAAAACTCTTCCCACACTCTGAGCACTGATACGGCTTCTCTCCTGTGTGAACGCGTTGGTGTCGTTTGAGAACACTGCTGTAGTTAAAACCCCTCCCACACTCTGAGCACTGATATGGTTTCAATCCAGTGTGAATGTGCTGGTGTGCTTTGAGACTAAAGAGGTGAGCATAACTCTTCCCACACTCTGAGCACTGATAGGGTTTCACTCCAGTGTGTATGCGCTGGTGTATTTTGAAATGATCCAATCGAGTAAAACTCATCTCACACTCTGAGCACTGATACGGTTTCTCTCCTGTGTGAAGGCGTTTGTGTTGTTGGAGAGTATTTGGATTAGTAAAGCTCTTCCCACAGTCTGAGCACTGATACGGTTTCTCTCCTGTGTGGATGCGCTTGTGTGTTTTGAGACTAAAGAGGTGAGCAAAACTCTTCCCACACTCTGAACACTGATATGGTTTCTCTCCTGTGTGGATGCGCTTGTGTGTTTTGAGACTAAAGAGGTGAGCAAAACTCATCTCACACTCTGAGCACTGATACGGTTTCTCTCCTGTGTGAATGCGTTGGTGTTTTTGAAGAGTATTTGAATTAGTAAAGCTCTTTCCACAGTCTGAGCCTTGATACAGGTTCTCTCCTGTGTGAAGGCGTTTGTGTTGTTGGAGAGTATTTGAATTAGTATAGCTCTTTCCACAGTCTGAGCATTGATACGGTTTATCTCCTGTTTGAACGCGCTGGTGTGTTTCAAGATTACTCTTTGCTTTGTTTCTACTTTTCCGTGTTTGTCTGCCAGATGCTCCAGGGTGGAGAGTAGCAGAGGATGTTTCCTGTGAAGTGAAGTTTCCACGTGCCGCATCCTCACAATTAATCCCTGCGGCGTTTGGCATTGTAATATATTCCTCTCTGTGATGATTCTAGATGAAAGTCTATTTGTGGGAGTCAAGTAGAACTCTCTGGAAAACTAGGGGTGAAGATGTTGCTTTTCTGCAAGAGAAAAAAAGGAAAACAAAATGTAAACCAATGTCAAATTCAACAAAATTGGCAAAGGCATTACATCAAGAAATGCTGATTTGAACAGAAAGGTTTCAAGGCCCTTTTTCAGTCATTACTCTGTCTCCATTTGATATCTTTTTCTTTAAGACACCAGTTTAAAACCTTTACAAACAAATAACTAGTTAAAGAAACACTTCATAGCATTTCTACCTTAAAATTTCAGCTTTGAAGTCATTGTGATGCTCCACTGACCTGTAATAGGGAGAACATTGTGCTTTTCCACCAACAAGGAACTGTTCCCATTTGTGAACCTAATATGGAAGCTTTTGGTGCATTTCTATCTAAATAAATTGGCTTGTGATTCAGAAAAATGTACTCCTAGCTGGAACCAAAGAACATTTGGTTCTTCAGCATGAACTGTAATGTCAGAGCCTCAAATAAAGTGTTATCACGCAGAGGAGCTAGACGGAGTAATTAACAGGAAATAAAGCAGCAAGGTGCTCAGTTTGTGTGTATTTTCTATGGCTGTTTTCAGTGCGACATAAAGCATGTTGCTTGTTTTCTCCACTGTTCACGAGCCCATTTGGACAGCTCGGAACCCTGCAACAATTACAAATGTGTATCGGCTCACTGTGATCTGACCGTGCAGTAAACAAAGATTAAACAATGATGCTGTAACGGCAGAATCGAGCAACCCGCAACGCCCCCGAAATACGCTATTTGCAATCGTGTATAAATATCCTCATAATTTTTTTTCTTTTCTTTATTTTTTTTATTTATTATTGAACAACAAAGAATTTTATTCCTGTTCTTAAAAGGGAACTAACTCCAAAATGTCACACCATTACCTTTCCTGATATTTTAGGTGTTTGCCCTAGTATAGTTTCAGTATCTATACTGAGATATTTCGGCATGTATCGTATTAAAGTAATAATTGTCGTAATACGACAACACTACAACATGGTGCCTTCACTGAAAATTAGACGTCACACAGTAACACTGCCCTAAAAGCTAATGAACGTTTTAGGCTTACATCTGATGGGGATAACATTGTGAAAAAAATCACCCAGTGTTTCCGCCACGCGGATTTTGTGGTGGCGGCTCGTCACTGCTTAATTATTTCCGTCGCTCCATCAGAATATAAACAATTATTATGAAATCACCATCACAAAAACTGAGGGCTTTTAATTTGGAGTGAGGAATACAGGATGTAGAAACGATGCCTACTGCTATCTCTACACACCTGAGAAGTGAAGGAGCGAGAGACGGAAATAAAGGAGAGGAAAGAAATAAGTTAGAGAGATTTTACAGTTGAATACATTTAGAATGTTACTCTCGGTTTGGCACTTACTGCCTCATGAATGGAGCCTGTGTAGTTTCTACATATAAGCTTTAAATTAGTCATTAATTAATTACTGAGTGGGTGATGCATACAACTTTATTTAAGTATAAATATGCAATTTCCCTAAGTTAAGAATGGGATTTTTGGACATGGATTTACACTTGCCTCCTATGAACAACTTCAACACAAACACAGCAGAAATGGTGTCTTGAGATGGGTTTCACACACTTTAATCAAGGTTGGCAAATTTAAGTGGTGTAGCAATAAACAATGGAACACACAACTCGTTGCAACTTAACTAATGAGACACTCAGCGAGACTAGGTAGTTTATCTTTTAGTCTGTAAATCAGAAAAGGCGTCCCTTTTCTGATTATTTAGGACGTCTGGAGTCTGCTTTTAAGATGAAAGAGATCTTAATAAGATTAGGTACTGAGTCCACGACATGAACAAGTTTGACAAGAGAATTTAAAGAAATGTAACCCTAACAGAAACTTATTACAAATGATACCACTGTATCAGAACTGGAAATTAAATTGGCTTGGTAAAAAATATACTCTTGGTTAGTGATATAACAACATAGGCTTATATAATAATCTAAATAATAAAATATACTAATCCAACTAATAAACATCCAACTAATGTCTGCATTTAGTTTAAGGAAGATGTTTTGGAAACAGATGAATGAATTTGTAGAACTACACAATGCTGCTGTGTGGTGAGTGGAGCTGATAAAATGGGCAGTGAGATGGTAGTAATGTTGTGGCTGTCCCCAGTAATATAGAGGTTTTCCACCCAACAGCACATTTAAACGGGACGTGTATAAAGTTACCGACCTACACAACATTAGGTTTAAAGCCAATACACAACAGAAATAAAATGTTACTGACCTTAAAATCAGACGGCACCGCGGTTTACGGTTGTTTGCGTCCGATTGGGACTGCGCATGCGTAAAACTTTCCGCCTGCGTACAACGCTGTTGTAGCTTAGCATCGGAGAGACTGCTTTCCACAGGAGCTCCACCTTCAGGACTGAGGAACTTTACACGAACACATACACCATTTCGACTTTCTTCCTGTTCCTCACACTTTTAAACACCGTAGGGACCTGCAGAGTGGCCTTATTTACAACAGACAAGATCCGTGTAGATACGCTGAGGTATTTTTGGAAAAAAAAATCTTTACTGTGGAAACCACAACCGTTTATGTTCCATTAACAGACACTTTTCTGTGGTGAATTCACAGTGATACAGTCTGTGTGGACTGAGGTTGAGGCAGAAGAAGTTTATTTCTGTTTATTCGTAAAAAAATAATACATTATGCTGTTGAGCTCCTGATTACCTCAGAAAAGGGTGCTTTCGACAGAAGAGTCTTACCCTTTTCCACAGTCTCTCCCAGTCGTCGACAGATTATTTTAATAATCCGTGTTTATTTTTAAGATCATGCTTCTCACTGTATATTGATAACTGTTGTGTATTTATTTGGTGTTACAGTCCTGCTGTGGAGAAGACAGTGGGAAAAACAAACACAGCAATGTTCCTGTTTCTTTAAAGAACACTACACATAAATCCATGGCCACCATTGCATTTTAGGAGAATTAAATGAATAAGTTAATATTTCATTATTAATAATGAAGTACAGCCATAAACTCACAACACCGTCAACAGTAAACACAGTGGAATACACACACTGTTCGAAAAAGTAAAACAAATCATGGTTTAAGGAAATGTACCTTATTTTCAAGGAACATGTATGGTTATTTGGTATTGATTGTATGTGTTTATAATAATATGAATGACTTTTGAGAAACTTAGTACATACCTGCTGTGGGGCTTTTAAAGGATTTTCGTAAACAGTGGTTTAGTGCTCTGTGGAATGTGGGGGTTGTGGAGACCATTTGAGATTTATAACCTTGCTCACTGCAGGGGTCAGAGAGATCACAAGAGCAATGCATTACCAGTGCATGGTCAGCAAATGACTTTTTTGTAAAGAAAAATTTCATGAACTGCATGTGACTTTGGTAAATGATATAAATGGAAAGTGTCATTGACATATTAAGAATTAGTTGATGTGTGTCTGCAGCCCTCCCGCTGGTGAGATAATCTGCAGAATAAAGTTTCATTCTTATTCATTTGGCAATTAGTTTGGTGATTCAGTGTTTTTTCTTGATTTTTTTTTTTCATTGACTGAAATCACCCTTTAGTCAATGTAGGGAGAAAGGGGCGTAACTTGTAATTGATGGCTTGTTGTGATGCTTTGATCCCACTGGCTTTAATGATTCCATGACAACAGAGTTTGCTATGAAGTGTGAAAAAGTTGCAGGGGAACCAGCCGTCTGCAGTCTTGGTGGATAGGTTTGTGATTTAAGTGTGTATTAATTTATCCTTGTATCATTATTTAACCTTTTTGTAATTGTGTGATTCTTTTATTCTTGGCTTAATGATGAATTTGGCCAAAGGTTTGGCTCTACACCATGTTATTGTTAAGGCATTAGTTATAGTAAGATATTGCTCTACCAGTCTTCTACTTTGTTGCAGCTGTTTGTTTCCTAGATTAGTCCTATCTCATCTAAAATGGACCAGTGGTAAATTGTCCTTGTCCATATAAGTCACTAGCATGACTAAGCTCGTGAATCCTTCGACATTCTTTGGTACATTCAAGACCCACAACATGCTAACATACAACCTGTTAAAGGTGAAACGGTTGTCATTTCCTCTGGTCTTTATCTAACCCATAACACTGCCCATGTGATTTAAGCATATGCTATTGTCCTGATCTGGAACACATTTGACACATCAGTTGCCTGCTATCTGGCCCTGATCTGGACCAAATATTTTCCACAACACCCCTGACATCTGGCTCATATAAGGGGGACCTGTGGCTGAGTTCAGTTAGACAGACTCACCTTGAGTTAATGCCGCATTCAAGTCCACATTTGTGCCATAAGACAACTGCAGATTTGCCACATTTGGGCCAGACGTTCATTGCTATCTGGGCTGTGCAACACAGTCACAGTCTCGTGGTATGATGTTTCTTACAGAGACATGATGGTTTTTAAGACAGTAATGTATGACAGGCTGGAATTCTTCGCCTTGTATCTTTTTGTTTTGTTGTGCACTGTCAAGGGGGAAATGCCCCAAACCCTATGGATTTCCTGTTGTGAATATTGTGCTTAAAGTGCTGTTTGTTTGCTGATGAATCTGGTGGGAAACTGGCAGGTTTTGGCTCATTCTTTAACTTTCAACTTGTAACTTGTTTCAACTTTCGACATTAGTCTTTAGTCATTAGTTGTCCTATTTTGGAGGGTGTTCCAGGCATCAACTTAATAATAATAATTTTTTAAATGATTTAATCATTTTGTTTAAAAAATTTAGTGGCACGGTGGAGCAGGTAGTGTCTCTGTCACAGCTCCAGGGTCCTGGGGAGTGTGGGTTTGAGTCCCGCACCAGGTGACTGTCTGTGAGTAGTGTAGTGTGTTCTCCCTGTGTCTGCGCGGGTTTCCTCCGGGTGACTGTCTGTGAGGAGTGTGATGTGTTCTCCCTGTGTCTGCGTGGGTTTCCTCCAGGTGACTGTCTGTGAGGAGTGTGGTGTGTTCTCTCTGTGTCTGCGTGGGTTTCCTCCAGGTGACTGTCTGTGAGGAGTGTGGTGTGTTCTCCCTGTGTCTGCGTGGGTTTCCTCCAGGTGACTGTCTGTGAGGAGTGTGGTGTGTTCTCCCTGTGTCTGCGTGGGTTTCCTCCAGGTGACTGTCTGTGAGGAGTGTGGTGTGTTCTCCCTGTGTCTGCGTGGGTTTCCTCCAGGTGACTGTCTGTGAGGAGTGTGGTGTGTTCTCCCTGTGTCTGTGTGGGTTTCCTCCGGGTGACTGTCTGTGAGGAGTGTGGTGTGTTCTCCCTGTGTCTGCGTGGGTTTCCTCCGGGTGACTGTCTGTGAGGAGTGTGGTGTGTTCTTCCTGTGTCTGCGTGGGTTTCCTCCAGGTGACTGTCTGTGAGGAATGTGGTGTGTTCTTCCTGAGTCTGCGTGGGTTTCCTCCGGATGACTGTCTGTGAGGAGTGTGGTGTGTTCTCCCTGTGTCTGCGTGGGTTTCCTCCGGGTGTCTGTCTGTGAGGAGTGTGGTGTGTTCTTCCTGTGTCTGTGTGGGTTTCCTCCAGGTGCTCCAGTTTCGTTCCACTCTCCAAAAACACATATTGGTAGGTTGGAGAACACTACACATAAATCCATGGCCATCATTGCATTTTTAGGAGAATTAAATTAATAAGTTAATATTTTATTATTAATAATGAAAAACAGCCATAAACTCACAACACCGTCAACAGTAAACACAGTGGAATACACACACTGTTTGAAAAAATGAAAACAAATCATGCTTTAAGGAAATTTACTTTATTTTCAAAGAACATGTATGGTTATTTTATATTGATACTATATCATTCATTCATTATCTCTAACCACTGATCCAGTTCAGGGTTGCGGTGGAACACGGGGAAAACACACAGACCCCTTCACAGAGAGTCACCTGAAGCAGGGCTCGAAACCACAATCCTAGGACCCAGGATTTCCCCATATGTTGTGTATTTAATTTTTTTTTTCAGTCTTATGCCATTGTCATTTCAACACAATGCTAAATGTAATTGTTTTTAATATTTTGAATAAAAAGGATAAGTAAATAATTTCGTTTAAATTGTGGCAAAATATTCCTTAAATACAGAATTTATTTATTTATTTATTTATTTATTTTAACAGCACTATTATGCCCATTCTGTGGCTTTTATGTTGAAGAACGACAGACCTTTCCCCGGCAGGGGGCGTCTGCCCAGCTATGTGTTTACTTCCGCTTCCAAGTTGTGCTGCACACACAGAGGAAAGACTGTTTCTCGAAGGTAGGAAAATCTTTTTACAAATCTACAGCTGCTTTTTTGGGGTGAATTGTGAGGGCTGTCTGTTCTGAAATGGTCGTGTTTTTTTGTGTCTGCTGAATGCAGAACACAGCTGAGGTCAGGAAGAGCCGGTGTAATGTGCCGGAATAGCAGCAGAGTTAAAGGGACACAGAGACAGCACAGAACACATTAAATATATGACACATGACCCAGGGACGTACAGTAAACATTCGCCAGACGAGGCTAAGCTAATAACAGGACAACAGTGTAACAAAGCAAGAGAGGGCAAACTAGTGGTAAGATAATGACCAGAATAGTCTCAGGACAGAGAAAAGTCTCTTAGGAGCGTGTGATCATCATCGTAACAGAATATACATGTAACTGCAAATGAGCTCTGCCTTTGTTAAAGATTAAACACATTTACTAAAATAATATATCAAAGAGTAGGTAGATTCTAGAGGCATCTAGATGGTTATTTATCTCACACAAACAGTTTTATACCCTCTACACTTTCTCATATCTAGGTGTTCTTAAAATTATTCTTCCTTTATGCTTATATTTCATTATCTGTAATGATCATATTTAACCTTGATAACACAGTTTATTTCAAACTAGTGGTTCCCAAGCTTTTCCTGCAGTGCTCCTCCACCCTAAATCTAACCAACAGGAGCAAGTCTGAAAATAATACTCAAAGTGAGAGAAGCTGTGATGTGTTTTTGTTACGCCCCTCTTTGTCCCGTTCCCCTTTCAAACCTGTATTGTCTCACTGGCCCCATTATTATTTTAAAGTGACAACTATCACCCTCTGTTATCTTGTGTGTGTGTGTGTGTGTGTGTGTGTGTGTGTGTGTGTGTGTGTGTGTGTGTGTACGCGCGAGAGAAAAATGTGGACTTAATACTCACAGGAGGAAAAAGTGTACTTTTAGTATCTAGAGGAAGATGTAAGGTGAGCAATCAGACAAATGTAGTAATAAATGTGCTCCCAAAATGATAACTGCTGCCTTCAGTAAAAAGTATATATCATCCAGAACAGCGTTTTTCAACCTGTGGGACGTGGCCCCCCATTGGGCTTCAGTGGTACTGCAGGTTTCTTTTCCCTCCGTTTTGCAAAGTAAACATCTTTCCACTGTACCTCAACAAACAGATTACATGATGACACGTTTGCAAAAATAAAACATTTGTGCGTAGGACACTCACATGACTGACGAAGCTAATAATGTTAATGGGAATGAAAATGTACCCACCTTAGGTAAATGTATTAAAATCAGGGCCTTTCACAGCAAAAGATTCTGAGGCTGGATCACTTACAAGTCAAGTCGGGAACACACCCTGGAGGGGGACACACACACTCACACTTATGGACGCTTTTGAGTCGCCAGTCCACCTACGAACGTGTGTTTTTGGAACGTGAGAGGAAACAAATAAGAAAAAAACCCTAAGGTGTATTTGCTCTATTGCAGTGCCATGAGAAGCTGGTGTGAATGTATTTTATTTTTTTGGTGTGAAAGTCTGCACTGATTAATATAGAAGTGTAATGTGTGTGGCATGGAATTTACAGCATCAGGTGGGAAATGGGCTTGTTTGCTAGTGCCATAGCTGTTAGCATTTCGATTATGTTCAATCGCACAACACTCAAAGGGTTAAAAGTCACTCATAAGCTGTTTAGAAATGTTTAAACCGCTCCACAAGTGATTTCATTTACCATGATGGTTCGGAATTTAACAGTGTATTTTCAGAACTTTTTCAGTGGTGAATTTCTAGAAATTTCTATGGAGCTCCTACTGCAACCAGGCACTCTTGTTTATTTGAGTATGGTAGCAAACATATTTCAGTCACACACCATCATTTACTATTCATTTACTTCTTTGACTGCATTGGGTACTTGAAACGCAGTAGTGTTGGACTTGCATTTGCAAACTTTATCTAATTCATTTGCCATTTTTTAATCAGGAAGTATTTGACATTCTTTTTCAAGTTGATTTCCCATTGTTCTCTTCCAGAAAAGAAAAACATCACTGTGCAAGTCTTTGGAGAAAACGTCAGAGAGGGGAATATATCACAATGTTGGACTTGGAAGGCATTAAATGTGAAGATACAGTATGTGGAAGCTCCAGCGCTCGGGACACGTCCTCTTCATCTGCTCTACACACAAACGCGTCTGGCAGACAAAGAAAGAAAAGGAAAAGCAAAACAAAATCCTATGACTGCTCAGAGTGTGGAAGAGGTTTTGCTCGTAAGAACACGCTCACAAGGCACCAGCTCATTCACACAGGAGAGAAACCGTATCAATGCTCAGAGTGTGGGAAGAGTTTTAATAGAAAAGGTCATTTCCAAACCCACCAGCGCATTCACACAGGAGAGAAACCGTATCAGTGCTCCGAGTGTGGGCAGAGCTTTACTCATCAGATTGCTCTCAAAAGACACCGGCACGTTCACACAGGAGAAAAACCGTATCCATGCTCTGAGTGTGGGAAGTGTTTCAGTGAATCTCGAAATCTCAAAAATCACCAGCGCGTTCACACAGGAGAGAAACCGTATCAGTGCTCAGAGTGTGGGAAGAGTTTTACTGAACTCAGTAGTGTGAAAATACACCAGCGCATTCACACAGGAGAGAAACTGCATCAGTGCTCAGAGTGTGGGAAGAGTTTTAATAAAAAAAGTCATTTCCAAAAGCACCAGCTCATTCACACAGGAGAGAAACTGCATCAGTGCTCAGACTGTGGGAAGAGTTTTATTGACAAGCATGCTCTCCAGTCACATGAGCGCATTCACACAAGAGAGAAACCATATTCATGCTCACACTGCGGGAAGAGTTTTAAACACAAGAGTTATCTTCCAATACACCAGCGCGTTCACACTGGAGAGAAACCATATCAGTGCTCAGACTGTGGGAAGAATTTTACTTATCAGAGTTCTCTCAAAAACCACCAGTGCCTTCACACAGAAGAACATTCTGAGGGCTGAGGGTGTGGCATGAGTTCTACTTAGATTTCTATTGAAACTCACCAGTGCGTTCACCAAGAAGAGATGGAATAATGTTGTGAATTTAAAGTTAAAAAACATGTAAATATTTTACTGCATTGCAAGTTTGTTTTGTATAAACTAAGAAATAATAAAAAACCCTTTTAGTAATAAGTAAACATTGCTCTTTCTGTTGTGAGTGGCACAGTCCTTGGATTTTCAGTGTGTTCTTTCTGTATGAACCCCCCCCCCCCACCGTTCAGTGTGTTCCCTTGCCTGTTATTTTAATTTTCAAAAATTAGCTCTATTTAATCTAGTATAATGCATTTATATTATTACGTTCATTCATTATCTGTAACTGCTTATCCAATTCAGGGTCGCGGTGGGTCCAGAGCCTACCTGGAATCATTGGGCGCAAGGCGGGAAAACACCCTGGAGGGGGCACCAGTCCTTCACAGGGCAACACACACACACTTTTGAGTCGCCAATCCACCTGCAACGTGTGTTTTTGGACAGTCACCCGGAGCGGGAATCGAACCCACAACCTCCAGGCCCCTGGAGCTGTGTGACTGCGACACATGTTAAGTATTAATCATTAATTATGTATCTTTAGGAATAATTATTTCATTATTAATAATGACTTAATCTGCAGCTGGAAGAGTTACTGACCTGAATCCCTGACAATGGTGCAACTCAACTTTTTGTTTTTTTTTTCTTCAGTTTTACTTGAATGAATTTTTTGTTTGAATTTACAACAGAATGTCTTTGAATGAACTGGAAAAAAACACATTTTACTCTTGTCTCTCCTTCATAACTGAAGAATTAATTATTTCTGGACCTGTCACTACCTATCTACCCAAGTTGTGAAATACAGGGGTCCTGGGGGCAGCTAATTAATCCTTTGTACTCCATGAAGACCACAAAATATTTTATGTGGGGGTCCCGAAAAAGATATTTAAAGAACATGTTATGGTGCCAAGATTAAAATTCTCATTTGCTACAATGGATTTCTGCAACAACCAGCTTCGTCAGACTGAATTGAGAGGATTAGAATGAGCAAACATTTGTGACACCCACACAATGGAGGTGAAATCCCCGCTTGGCGCCTCTAGTGCCCCTTTCACACATGAACTTCTAGAAAAACCAAAGAGCATCGGGTCAGGAGACGTCCCGGATTCACACATGCAGCTAACAGCAGGAGGTTTTCTGCCTCAGGCGCGCTCTTGTAGCGGGAGGTAAAACATGCTTTAGGCGTGGGGCCGACACTTTGCAACGTGTGCAGGAGAAACTCCAGAATATTTCCCGTGCCATTCTCAAACACACTGACTCGGATTTTACCTGGAACATGTACTAGGGCTCGAGAAGGATAATGTCTGGGTGAGGTCCAGGAGAAATGTTGCAGATGGTTGCGTTCACACATACAGCTCCTTTGGTTAAAAAAACAAACAAACAGAATACCACCATAATATGTATGGATTACTGTGCATGTGTGAAAGGGGCATAGGTAGTTTAACCAGGTGTGGGACTTCTAGTGAGAAATCACAGTGTGTTGAGCCAGACTGTTTCTCCTCATCCTCCACGTTTAGAGTGATAGCCACTACAGGGAGAGTTTGTATTTGTGTTGGTCATTTTTGATGGCGTGGCGTCATTCATCCTCCAGACTTTGGGATAGAAGGTGAACAATCCATCAGTTCCACCATTCAACAAGCCCATCCTATAGCTCTTTCTCTGGCTTGCTTTTTTGGCTCTGCTATGTGTAGAGACTGCGCTGAGTCTTCACCTTTACAACCCAAATACATTTTTACATGTTTTCTTCTTTGTGGATCTACACAAATAGCAGCACAAGCAATAACCGCATTGAGTTGTTTGTGTGTGTCTCCTAGGAAATGCGAATCGTGTATTGTGAGATACCCAGTCTGTTAATAATCTGTCTCGAATTTAAAAGTCGTGTAGTGTCTCCAAGGCTTTACGAGTAAAAGGTCAAAACTGTAACATCTCTGAATCATGCCTTTGCAATTATGACCAAACAGTGTTACTTTTACAAGGTTCTTCCACATGAGCTTCTCACATCATTAATTACATTGTTACAATTGAAACCTGAATGAGGATCCAATAGAAAACCTGTGATTCATAATTAAAATACAATTTTAAACACAATTATAATTCCATGTTTGTTTGTCCAACTGGAACTATTGTTACAAGTTGTATACCATGCAAACCCTGAGAATGCTTTTATAAACCAATGGGAATTGAGGAAGGATTAATTCAGTGATTTGAAAAGCTTTTGATTGGGCAGTTTTACAGAGGGAATAAGTTAATTTTGTGTCTCTGGCTTTTCTTCACTGAATTCCTTTCTTGCCCCCTGCAGACCTTGTATCATAAACAGAGCCTGAAGTGTAGTTTTTATGACCCCTTCTCCAGACTTTTAGGCACCAAAGAAGAGTCATCTCAGGGGAGAATCTAAGGCTGGTGGACACTGGGGGGAGGGGGTGTGTCAAAGGTCAAATTTCTTATGAGAGAAACTAAACCATATTCATCTTTCACTGCATTTGTAACTCACATATTTATCCTTATGGTGTTATCAGGTGTATGAGGACCACACAGACGTGAGAGAATTTTGTCTTTCATTGTTAATAAATGCTCAACACTGCAGGACAATGAAGTGCATTAAGAATGCATGTGTTTCTACTGTTAGGAAAATAAGATTGAGCCTGATTATAGTAATGTGTAGCTCCCATTACATTTTGGGTAAGGCTGACTTTACTCTGTCTCCACTGCACTGCACTTTTTAGAGATTCCTCTGACATCATCATTCCTGATTAAACTAATGACTTACTTAACAACCACTTGTGACCGAGTGAAGGGAAATTTACAACACGCAGGGCAGAGGTTCACCGAGACCAGGGGCCTCAGTTATAAAGGGTGCGTACGCACAAAAACAGGTCTGAAACGTGCGTACGTACCATCTCACGCAGAAACTCTGAGTTATAAAGAAATACTTTGTGCGAAAATGAGCATAAATTTCAGCAAGGTTTGACTCATGCGGAGCCGTAAAACTTTGCGGAGAGAGCAAATTGGTGACATCATGTGGAAAAATGTGCCAGTAAATGTGTAAACCATCCTCAGACGTATCAGTCTATAACACAAAGATTAAAGAAGAATTAAGGAAGAAGAACACTCACTTGTTTAAAATAAATTTAAAAATGCAGAATATTAAGAAATAGTTATAAACTGTTTGTATTTCATTCTACTTTATTTGTGGTATTGTTTTAGCTTGTTTTATTTCACTCTACTTTATTCATATTTTTAAAAAATAATATTTTTCCTATTTTTTATATTTCACTGTAATAAATAAATTAATTAATTAATATAAGTGCTTTATAACTCCCTTTTTTAAGTATTAAAGTTATATTATTATTATTATTATTATTATTATAAGGAATTAATCTCTACAATAAATAGACAGTAATTCGTTATGTGCTGGTAATAGCTGCAGATAATTACAAGCCTAGACAGCTGTAACATGCACAGAATCACAGCTCTATATAAATAAGGGAGGGGCTTATTGGATTGATGCTAATGGCTTATTTGGTGCCACTGAAACCTAGCTCACTGATAAATAACAATGTAGACTGTTAAATAAGCCGATGTAACACTGTTTACTGCTGCAGCTACATGTTGTCACCCAACTAACTTGTGTTTAATGCCACGACTGAGGCACCAAACAACACATTTTACCTCGCCTCGACTTCTGAAACCATAACTTCTACAGCGCAGTCTCCAAAGTTTCTCTTCTGTCTTTCAGTCCTCCATTGTCTCTACTATCTCACAAAAAAATGAACTATATTTACATATTCATGAGGTGATTTGCATGGACCGTTTATAGGTAAATATGGGTGTTATGGAGGCGGAGCATGGTTCACCTGCGCACGTTTTGAAGAAGGTTGTGATTTATAAAGAGAAATTTATATAAGGAGTGAAAGTGTGAAACCCAGAAAATAGCATGCACCCAAAAAAGTCACATTTATAAAACTGCAGAGTTTAATTTATCATAATAATGATGAACGTATATGGTGCTTTTCTCAAAACTGAATTTAAAATGTATTTTGCAAATAGATTTATTACAGTGAAATTAAACATAAACTAAAATAATTAAAATGAAAAAAACGTGAATAAAATAGAGTGAAATAAATAATCGAGAGTGAAACAATGCAAAGTAGAATGAGATACAACAAATAATGTAACTTTAATGTAGTTTTAAACAGCATTTAAACATTTTTAATCTTTCTTAGTTCTTACCTTTACGTGTTATACACTGATGCGTGAGGACGGTTTGTACATTTACTAGCAGTTCTCCATTTTACCACATGATGTCACCAATTTGCGCTCTCTCAGCGAAGTTTCATGGGCGCACATGGGTCAAAACTTGCTTAAAAATTCTTTATAAATCACAGCCTCTGCGTGAGATTTTACGTATGCACGTTTCAGACTTGTTATTTGTGCGTAGTACCCTTTATAAATGAGGCCAGAGGACTTATATTATGTTATTTTATTCTCCACAGATGTATAATGAACAATCACAGACTACAGATTACACTCTCCTTCTGGAGAAGAGAATGTAATGAACTTTTTAGGGAACACAACTGGACTCTAACACCACTGCAGAACGAGTGCATAGCTCTATGTTACTGGGGTGAAAATGGTGGCAGACATAGGGGTGTAGTGAGCTCAGACTAGTTGGGGAAAGGTACTGTAAAGGTGGAATGGCTGAAGTGTGTTTTGTTTTGTGTATTTGGCGGACAGAGCATGGGAGTGGGAGTGTTGTGTCATTTCATTGTGTTAGTTGGTGATGTATCATATAAAGCTCACCTGAAACTTGTCTCACTGAGAATGCACTAACTGTGGGACAGCCCAAGTCACCAGGGAGGCCAGTGCTGATTGTTAGTGACGGGTGATATTTTGTATAAACTCCACATGGTCACTGATCACGAATTAACGGTGCCAGTAGGGCTAGGTATGACCTTAGATATATTTCTGTATTCGAAATTACAATGAAAACATATTTAACTTTGCATAAGAGCAATATATTCTCCTGCTATATATTCTCCTGCTATATTTAATTTCACCTCCAGAAAAGAGACTCGTGGACCCAACCAACTTAAACATTTGGGAGGGGAGAATTGCCACAGATGGTAGAACCCATGTAATCTACTGCGATGTAGGGGCTGCGCTGTCAGATGAATGGAGGATGAATGCGTACTTGAATGGAGAATTAACGCAAGAAGAAGGAGCGTCAAAAAAATTTCCCATCCAAATGGCCCAAACTCGAGATTGACACAAGCCGGCCCTTCAGGAACCCTCCTGAATCTTCCGATTAGCCACTCCGGCTCTGGTTACAGTCTTGCTATTACAGTTCTGTGGATCATCACAATCATTTAGAAGCTGTACATAGTGTTGCTTTAACTCTGGATTATCACATTCTGTCAATTGTGAGACCAGAACATATAAATAGATATAAAAGACTATCAACATCCTGAATTACAAGCAAGTGAGAATAAAAAAATCTGTACAGAAAATACTTTTAGAAAACGTGTAGTCTAATATTTATACATTCTTATATCGCAGTTAAAAGAGTATTTGACAAACTAGTTAGTGCAACTTCAAATAAATAGAAAGCACAACAAATTGTTATTGTCTTTACATAAAAATATATAATGTATTTGTCTATAGTTTTAAATTCACTTTAATATCCTCCTATTAATGCTCACCAACTCAGCATTCCTTCAGCTTTTGTTGACCAAATGTTGTATTTTAAACTTATAGCTTGTTTGTTATGACCACTCAATAGAGATCAAACATCCTCAGCCTGCACCAATCTCTGTTACAGGACCCTGTGGATTCTGGAGTGTAGTTCCTAATAAGAGCTGTCCTTTTGAGTAAGAATCAGAGCATCTCCCATCGAGTGTGGTAGAAGCCTTATAGACAATCATTTGAATCTCAAACCCCTTCATCTGCTGTTTGAAACACAGTAGCACCAAACATGTTTGCAACATCAATCTAATACTTTTGACAATTTTGTTGAACTTGAGACTGATTTACATGTTGCTTTACTTTTTCTCCTGCAGAAAAAAGAGACGTCTTCATGAGTCTTCAACTTTCCCTAGTTTTCAAGCCAGTTCTACTTCACAGATAGGCTTTCATCTAGAAACGTTACCGAGAGGAATATATTACAATGCGGAATGCAACAGGGATTATTTGTGAGGATGCGGTACGTGGAAACTCCACTTCACAGGAAACATCCTCGGCTACTCTCCACCCTGGAGCATCTGGCAGACAAACACGGAAAAGTACAAAAAAAAAGCAAAAACGTATGACTGCTCAGAATGCGGAAAATGTTTTTCCAAACAGGTTAATCTCAAAATTCACCAGAAAATTCACATGGCAGATAAACCGTATCCGTGCTCAGAGTGTGGAAAGGGTTTTAATAGCAAGGTTAATCTTGAAGAACACCAGCGCGTTCACACAGGAGAGAAACCTTATAAGTGCTCAGAGTGTGGGATGAGTTTTACTCGATTGGATAAACTCAAAATACACCAGCACATTCACACTGGAGTGAAACTGTATCAGTGCTCAGAGTGTGGGAGGGGTTTTAACTACAGCAATGTTCTCAAACGACACCAGCGCGTTCACACAGGAGAGAAGCTGTAGAAGCTGTTCAGAGTGTGCTCAGACTTTGAAAAATGTTTCACTGATCTCCCCAGTGCCAAAAAACACCAGCAGGTTCACACAGGAAATGTATAGTTTAAGTGAAGAATATTTGGAACCTGTCCAAGAAGGTTTCTGATCAGATGAACTGAAGCAAAACAGGAAACGTGTTTAACAAATCCGTTATACCCATGAAAGACTAGCGCATGGCAGAAACTGGAGATGCCCCACCTCCATTCCAGACAATATTCATGTGCCTTTGGATTAAAAATGTTTACTAATGTTGCTTTTCTACGGCATGGTACCTTCTTGACTCGATTCGGCTCATTCATTTCTTTATTATCTGTAACCGCTTATCCAATTCATGATCGCGGTGGGTCCAGAGCCTACCTGGAATCATTGGGCGCAAGGCGGGAATACACCCTGGAGGGGGCGCCAGTCCTTCACAGGGCAACACAGATACACATTCACTCACACACTCACACCTACTGAGACTTTTGAGTTGCCAATCCACCTACCAATGTGTGTTTTTGGACTGTGAGAGGAAACCCACGCAGACACAGGGAGAACACACGAATTTCGTGAATTTCTTACCTGGAGCTGTGTGACTTCGACACTACCTGCTGCGCCTCCGTGCTGCTCGATTCGGCTCTAATCTGCTTATTAGCTATTCCATTACGTGAATTTCTTACCTGGAACTAGGTACTATTCTGCTACTTGCTGTCTTGTGGTTCCAAGTGAGTCGAATAGGGAATCAATCTCAAACTCTCCATCTGTAAAAGCTCCAAACTATAGCAGAGATCACATTGTTTTTTATCTGACTCAAACGGCAGCTCGTGAAATTACATCTTTTTTGGAATATGTTCAAAATCTCCTTGGATTGGTGGCCGACAAACGAATCCACGAGACTGATGTGTGGAGCTGGTTTCAGCCCCAAAAAGAGAACAAGGAAATACATAATGAATAAAAATGCGTACCATTACCATTGACGTTGTTGACCAACCAACATTTCAGGTGTGTGTGTGTTGGGGATTTGACAACCTTCCAATTCCCAGGTCCCAAAAACAAGTAGAGCTGAATCGAGTAGTTTAAGTACCATGCCGTATTATAACTTTACTTTGTTTTAACATGTAATCATTTATACTTTATTCTAAATGGTCTCTTTTAAAGGAAATCAGTTATATAGGTAGGCTAGTAGGGAATGTTATATGTTTATATTGTTTTATGTCCATGGTTATGGAACTGCAAGTTACTCCTTATGAATTATTTTTAGTTATAATTGTGTACTCAAAGTATTTAATATATTGTTCATGCCACAGGACTGGGTAGTGGTCAGATGTCACGATTTGAATTCAGATGTGGTAATGATGTTTTTTAATTGGAAGGGAATTATTTTAGAAGTGTGAAGATATTGTAACTGACTTGTAGACTTTGAGAGCGAACACCCTCACAGTACATTTTCATTTATGCATTTGGCTTTTATCCAAAGCGACTTACAAAAGAGGATCTAACATTCAAACTACAGCACAATTTATACAAAATACCTTACACTGAGTGCAATATGCCAGGAAGTAATAAGTGCATTAAAGAAAGACTTTCAGTGCAAGAGATACTCTCGGAAGAGCTGGGTTTTCAAGGATTTCTTGAATGCGGAGAGGGTTTCTGTTGCTCTGATAGTGCTTGGAAGCTCGTTCCACCAGCGTGATACCAGAGATGAGAATAGCCTCGACTGACCTGTACGGGGGTTGGTCGTGTTAGTTGGCACTCCTCTGAGGAACGGAGAGGGCGGGCGCTAACGTATGGTTTTAAGAGTCTATTGAGGTAGATGGGAGCAGAACCAGTGAATACTCTGAAGGCCATCATTAGTGATTTAAATTTGATGTGAGCAGCTAAGGGTAGCCAATGCGGCTCGACTAACAGGGGCGGGACATGTGCTCTTTTAGGCTGGTTGAAAACCAGGCGTGGTGCAGCATTCTGGATCATCTGTAGCGGTCTCACAGCACAGGCCGGAAGACCTGTCAGGAGGGCGTTGCAATAGTCAAGACGGGAGATTACTAACGTCTGAACAGTAGTGATTAGAGGCAGTGATCACACATCTGGAGCTGAGGGTGGCCATCTTTGTCCCCTGTGGATTATGTTGGGATTTGGTGCCTAGCTCAAGGGCACTTCAGCCATGAGTGTTCTTGTCTGTTCTAGGGTTTGTCACAGTGAAATTCCTGTACCAATCCCACTGCTCTAACAATTAGGCCATGGCTGTCGCTGTGTTCTTTGTGATGCCATTACTTAAGAGATATGCTGGTCTTACAGACCCTCCTCAGCCCCTGTCAAAACAGATTATTTTATTTTTAAAAACTAAGATTTTCCTCTGTCCATTTTTGAATATATTCCCATCCAGATGAATATGAAAATGGCTGCATTATCACAACAGTCCAGTAGGGTGCCACACTACCTCTTAAAGAGAGGCTTCAAAACATCACAAAGCATGAGCAAAACAGTGGTTTAATCCCAAAAACTGCAGACTATGCCCTCTTTCTCTCAGTTCCGCTCCGGGGACTGGTAATGAAAAAATTAATTCACGGCTGAAGTGCCCTTGAGCAAGGCCCCTAACCTCAAACTGCTCCCCGGGCTCCGAGATGTTCACAGACCCCTGCTCTAGTAAAAAAAAAATGCTCACTAGTTTTTGTTCAATGCCACATTATTATTTTATACAAAATCAGTATCTTGGTAGGTTACTGTTGTTTACAAAATGAGCAAATGTTTACAGATTTTTTATTTTCTGGTCACTTCTGAATGGTTGAAACTGTTACCTATGTAGTAAAATAAAACGTTTTAATAAATACACAATTTAAAAACAACATTTTATAATATTAATATAATTTTTTTTGTTGCAACAGTGTGTTCTTGAAATGAATACAATTATGTTTCAGTGTTTTGTCTTAAAACCAAAAATATTGTTGTCAACAAAATACCTTGAAATATTGTGATATTATATTAGAGCCATATCGCCCACCCCTACCATCAGCCCCATTCTACATCACAGTCAGGATCTACCTCTACAGCCAGGTGAAACTCTGACTTACTGGTTGTCCCAGTGCTTTCTCCAAGCTCTGATCGTGCTGCAAAAGATCTTTGGATGGATTTTGATATTCAAGTTCTGTCAGCTCAGTAATACTACTCAATGAGCAGTGATGTGCTCACTGAAATGTATCATTGCTCAGAGGAAAAGATCATTTCTTGAGATCAGGACCCATTGCTTTGGTGGAAATTGCATGAGACAACATTTCCATCACTAAGCAGATTACAGATAAATACTTAGGCATCATTGCATCTTCTGTTCCATCTGAAAGAATTTGCTTGGAGATTTTCCCAGCGCTGCTCAAAATGATGCGACAAGCTATTGGCAATGAAACGTAGTCTCTTAATTGTGAAAAGTGTATATATTTTTTTACACATACATAAAACAGCTGTTCATGAAGCAATATGACATTGGTTCCTTTTATAAAACCATATGAGCCTTTTTTGTCATAATCTTTGATTGACTTGTATTAATGCATTCTTATGTGACATTCAAACGTTCAAATCCATCTGGTTCTTCACTGTTTTTATCATTATATATTGATAAAGCATTATATTTTATATCATTTTAAAACATATTTCATTTAATGCCTATCTCAAATTATAATACCCATTGTTTACTTGTTAAAGAGGACAGTCTGGCTCAAGAACACGATACATACATACATACATACATACATACATACATTTTCTTTTCCACTTCTCCATTTCAGGGTCGCGGTAGAACACGATACAGGAAAACAATTTAAACTATAACTAACATTATCGCATTTAATTATAGAGGCACATATAGAGCTGCTTACTCCTGTGCATCAATGCAAAAACATCTCCATTTTGGGGGGAAGTTTATCAGCGCAATACGGAGCCCCTAAAGGGGCTGGGGAAAAAAAAAGACTTGAATTTGTGTTCCCTCGCAAACCCAATTGCGTTCTCTCACAAATTTGTGTTTCCTTGCAAATAATATCTGTTTGAAGTGGCTGGATTTACCTGCAAACTGCAGTGTCCTGATGTGTTGACTGAGCCCTAGTGGCAATTATGCATCAAACATTTGCAAGGGAACGCAATATATTTGTGAGAGAGTGCAGCTGTGTTTGCGAGGGAATGCAAAATGTTTTGCGAGAGAACACAAAATATTTGCGATGGAACACAATCTTTAAGAGGGAACGCAACATCAATAGTCATTTTTTTTTATTTTCCCCCCAGTCCCTTTAGGGGCTCCGTACTTCCCCAATAATCACTGCAGGAATAAAATATTGGAGTGAGACAATTGACAGGATTAATAGAAAGAGTCATCTCCAAACACACCAGCACATTCACACAGGAGAGAAACTGTATTAGTGCTCAGAGTGTGAGAGGTGTTTTAAATAACAGGGTCATCTCCAATCACACCAGCGCATTCACACAGGAGAGAAACCCTATCTGTGTTTACGCTGTGGGAACAGTTTTACTTGTCAGAATCCTCTCAAAAGGCACCAGCTCGTTCACAAAGGAGAGAACCCCTATCATTGTCCAGAGTGTTTTACTAATTTCCGAAGTGCCAAAAAACACCGGCACCTTCACGCAGTAGAGAACAGTTAACTTGCACTGACCTGAAATTTGGAGAACAGTGACTACGTCATTGCTCCTTTGGGCTTTGCAATGTTGAAACTGAACTCTGTAATTTCACTAGGTGGGCAGGAATCCTCTCATGAGATCTACTTAACACTTTCTCACAGAATGTGAGATCAGTTTTTTGTTTTGTGTTTTTTTTTCTTTTTTCGTGCCATGTGTTGAGTTCTGCACATTGTAGAACCTGAACCTGATTTGCCAACACCAGAAGTAACTGGCTTTAAAAAGGGACAGGAAAAGGAGGACGGGCTGTTCCTTTGCTTCCAACATGGCATCTGTGTGCTCCGGGTGCCCTGCCTGATCTGTACCAAGGCTGTTTGATACTGCAGTTGAAGCCTTTCATAACACTGGTTATACACTGGGATACACACAAATGTCCCCAAAGAAACGTTAATTACTCAAAGCTTCACGCTACTGTGCACATTAGCAGCATCTGGTGGCCATAACCACGAGTTGCTTTGACATACTTTTTGTTAACAGCTTTTAAAAATGTGCTCCAGTGCATTAAAAACATGACCTTGGTTTCAATAAAGGCCACTGATAACGCTTGATCAACCCATCTTCAGTTAAACAGACTCAGTCATTCCCTCTTCATCTCCTCTCTGTCTGAGAGCAGCAGCGTGCTGGCGCAGATTACCTGCCCTTCCATTCTCCAGGTGGAGACTGCATGCTGACTGTGGTTGAGGCAACTCCCTACTGTCACAAAGGAGGTAAAGCATTCTGGGGGGTC
The DNA here is from genome assembly GCF_029633855.1 of Hoplias malabaricus. Lineage (NCBI taxonomy): Eukaryota > Metazoa > Chordata > Actinopteri > Characiformes > Erythrinidae > Hoplias > Hoplias malabaricus. Next base: position 38,850,297 of record NC_089802.1, on the reverse strand, counting down.
TAGAAACACCCCTGTGGAAAAGTAATTTTCACAAACTATCGTATACCCAGAGGCTTGTCTTAGCTGCAGTGCATGGCAGGAAGGAGTGTGTGATTTTGTAAGGCTGCCATTGTTTGGCACAATAGAAGCTCACTCAACAGAAATGACCTGAGCTTCATTAAAAGGCTCATCTGCTGAGTACTGCTGTTTATAACTGGAACATTTAAGACACTTGGCGTAGCGCTAAATGAAACACATTCATCCTGGGCTTCAGTCATTAGCAAATTGTGCAGATGACTTTTACCACAGCCCTTAATATTTTACATTAATTGTGATGTTGAAATTGGTCTGCGTTCTTTAATAGCGTTTTAATGTGTATATTTAATGTGCTCTAGTTACACAGACACAGACTTTCATTCAGTCATTATCTATTATCTGTATGGCTTCAAAGTTCACTGCATCTCTAAGTAAACGCCATTACATGAATCTACTTTATGAACTCAATGCAAGCCTGCGTTTGTCATAATCTCTTACTTGTGTTTGGCACTTGTTTCTGTGGAGTTTGCTGTATCAGCTCTAAATCCCACTCTTAGCTTCGAGAAAGGCCTCCCCATATTCCTCTGGCAATTAATCAGACCCTTATAGCTATTATTGATAGTGAAGACAGTTATGAGGCATGTAATTTAAAAAGGCACATTTCTGTGCAACAGACACAGCCAAGTACCAATGCACTAATTAACAGATTAAAATCTCTGTAAATGAAGCCAAACCCAGATCAACAACCAAGGGGTAATAGGTCTCAGTCTTTTATGTACCAAGTACAAATCAGAAAAAAACTGTAAATTAAGTAAGAACAAGAAGCTGTGATTGTCATGTTTTTGTCTTGTTTTCCTGCTGTCTTTGTGTCTTGAGATTTGTTTTGTTGTAGGCTCCTCCCCTGTTAGCCTCCTCTGCCTTAGCTCTGCCTTGTCATTAGTGTTCCCACCTTTGTCTCCTTTGTTTTCCTGACCCCTTGTTCGTTCATTCATTCATTCATTCATTCATTCATTATCTTTGACCCTTATCCATTTCAGGGTGGTGGTGGGTCCGGAGCCTACATGGTATCACTGGGCGCAAGGCGGGGTCACACACTGAAGGGGGCGCCAGTCCTTCACAGGGCAACACACACACTCACACATTCACTCACACACTCACACCTACGGACACATTTGAGTCTCCAATCCACCTACCAACGTGTGTTTTTGGAGCGTGGGAGGAAACCAGACCACCTGGAGGAAACCCACACAGACACAGAGAGAACACACCACACTCCTCACAGACAGTCACCCGGAGGAAACCCATGCAGACACAGAGAGAAAACACCACACTCCTCACAGACAGTCACCCGGAGGAAACCCACGCAGACACAGGGAGAAAACACCACACTCCTCACAGACAGTCACCCAGAGGAAACCCACACAGACACAGAGAGAACACACCGACTCCTCACAGACAGTCACCTGGAGGAAACCCACGCAGACACAGGGAGAACACACCACACTCCTCACAGACAGTCACCTGGAGGAAACCCATGCAGACACAGGGAGAACACACCACACTCCTCACAGACAGTCACCTGGAGGAAACCCACACAGACACAGAGAGAACACACCAACTCCTCACAGACAGTCACCCGGAGGAAACCCATGCAGACACAGAGAGAACACACCACACTCCTCACAGACAGTCACCTGATGGAAACCCACGCAGACACAGGGAGAACACACCACACTCCTCACAGACAGTGACCCGGAGGAAACCCACGCAGACACAGAGAGAACACACCACACTCCTCACAGACAGTCACCCGGAGGAAACCCACGCAGACACAGGGAGAACACACCACACTCCTCACAGGCACTCGGAGGAAACCCCCACAGACACAGAGAACACACCACACTCCTCACAGACAGTCACCCGGAGGAAATCCACGCAGACACAGGGAGAACATACCACACTCCTCACAGACAGTCACCCGGAGGAAACCCTTGCCCTCTTATTGTCTCTTCCAATTGTTTTTTATCTGTATTCGTGTGTGTGTGTGTGTGTGTGTGTATCAGAGTATAGTCTGTAGGAAAAAATGGGACGTCTCTCAAATTGACGAGAAATGGAAAACTTTTATTACAGCAAGCAATAGCAAGATACAATGATGTACCGTGGATTCAGTGGAGGATGTGATGTCAGTTGTGTCTGAATACAGTCCATTTGTAAATACCACTCACGTTCTAACTCAGTGGAAATTGAGTTCTGTCACCTTCATGTTTAGACTAGTTCCCTTTGTTTTTTGAATGGTCAACCTATCTCTAGGAAGACACACTGGTTTTGAACATTTGATATATTAATGTTGTTGATTGCTGTGAGGCAGGCCAGTCACATTTGGGTCCATGCTGTTATTTCTTACAAGTCTGATTAGTTGGTCTGACACAGGGGGTATGGCTTATAAACCTGTAGACCATTAGTTTCTGTTCTTGTAATAAGTATTTTCCCCATTGCCAGTGTATTTACATTAATATAGTATAGGAATTTGCAAAAACAAATAACATATTTAGTTTGAAGGGAAGCAGTAATCATGGTCAGTCATGAGCTGCCTTGCAGTGCAGAAGATTGAGAATTAATGCCATCTTTGAGAGAAGTGCTACTGGCTGTTTCACCACCTCTTATTCTTTCCACTCTTCTGGCTTCTCTTCCTCCATATGTAGGATATCTCCATGTACCATGCAGTGTGTTACACACTTTTACAAATTCTGGGACAAATCCAGTGTCCACTTCTAGTGTGTGAAAAAAGGCCCTCCGCTTGGCTTTCATAATGCCAAAGGACTGCTCTGACAGTGAGCTAGGCCATGTGAATTAAACCAGCCAAGAGATGTATGTATATATTGTAAGCAAACCTCCAGATTTGGGCCTGGAAACTAATTCAAACTGATGCCGTTATGCTGCATGCACCTAAAAAGCCAAGCACACCCATGTTCTATGTTGCTGGGGTGTTACTGGTTTAAACATGACCTCGTTGTGCAGACCCAGAATATTTATCAGATCTGCTACAGAGACCTGCGCAGAGCAGAGGTCTGACACAGGGGTATGGCTTATAAGGACCATCTTTGGGAACTGGTCAGTTTAGTCCTGAGTCAGGGGAAAGGACTATGGAGAAACAGCGTTTAGCTCCTGCTCCGCTCTTAAATGTGTAGTTCACGATTGTAATAAAAAAACACATTTTATAAAATGTACAGCTTTTCTCAACATTAACTTGCTCTCAACTCTGTTTGCTCGCTCAGAACTGGTCTAATGTGTTTATGAAGCCCTAGTGTCTTTAAATGAATGAAAAACAACCTGGCTCCGTCTGGCTGGTAGTTTCTCTCTCTCTCTCTTTTTCTCTCTCATCTCATGGCACAGGTATCTAGAGTTGTTTTTTGATCTCCAAATGTTGAAAAGCACAAACCAAGATGAGGATGTTGCTCATGGGGGGTGATATTGACTTAATTTTGCTTATTCTGATCACTCAAGGTGGAAATGTGTCCAAACTCTTAAGGCGGCTAACTGCATTAGCGAATGTGCTACAAAACTAAACACCTCGAGTTACAGATGAGTTTCTGTGGGAATTCAAACAGTGAATAAAAACATATGAACAACAGTGTTGATTTTCCCTCAAACATACCGTTCCACCTTAAAAGACCCAGAGCTAGTGCTGCGTTTGTCCCCAATTGTAGACATTCCCTTTAAACAGAACCAGCGGACTGAGAACATTAGAATGTCCCTGATGATAGACACTTCTTAAAATCAAGACTAATAGATTTCCTGTTTGAGCAGCTTACATCTCAGTTTAAACTACTCCTCAGTTTTTATTCTGGAACGGCTAATTAGTGTATCATTTTAATTGTCTGCATCATTTCATGTACTTCAAGTGCCTTATGTTTTTTTTTTCTTAATTTAACTTTACTTTAGACTCTGTACAGTACTTTGAATTACTCTTGTTCATGAAAGGTACACTATAAATAAACTTGCCTTGCCTCAAATTTGAATTTCATTTCGTCATAATCTGTTGCCTTTGATATGTTTGAACCAGGCCCTTGCCTTTTTATTTCTTGTTGAAATAATGTGCCACTGATTTAATGCGTTCCCCTTTTGTCATGATGTGGAGCCAGCTTTTTTGCTCTTATTAATCAGTTAGGGATTTGTTTGTACAACCTCTAGGTGGAAGGCTCAGTAGAGGAAGGTTTTTAGTGGCAGAGTGATTTTTAATGAGGATTTTTAGAGTCCTGCCACTAGGGGGCAGTAGCTGATATTAGATTATTGCTTGGGTCAGCATGGTGTAATTATGTAATGTCTACATGGACCAGAACCAAGTTTATTAGGGTCACAGCATCACAGCAGCATCCACCAAACATATCTGAGTACTCGCCTACATTTCACTGAACTGGATTTGGTTTTCCATCTGTGTCCTCTACTGACCACCACACAGTGCCAGACCCTCATTAAAGGGCCAGTATCATGTTTCTGCACTCTCTGTTCACTCTCTCAGCTCCACTGACCACATACAGGTCACTCTGTAGCTCTACTATTACAGTAAAGCTTATTATTAATTATGAGAAATATAAAACAGATCAAAGAAGCAACATGTTTTATTTCACATTTCTTGCCGTATTCTGTAATTATTTTGAGGTTAAAAACCTAATATAACAAATATAACTATATGAGAGGTGAATAAAGCATTAGAATTGAAAAGTTGGAACACACCTTTTAGAAACAAATATACTTTTAAAATAAGCATTTCAATGCTATCTGTCTTCATGAAGCACACCGTCATTCTGTAAATGTGGTCACACTTACACACATTCACACACTCATGTGAATACATCCAAGACTTTCAGCAAATGTCACTTGGGGGCGTCATAATTTAAGGTAAAGCTTAAAGCTGTGTAGGGAACTTTCCAGACCCTAAAAATTGTTTGTGACACACAGGTCACCGTGGGGTCTTATAGGTTAAAAACTCACTAACACACCACCACCACGTCAGTGTCACTGCAGCGCTGAGAATGATCCACCACCACATCACACCTGCTCTGTGGGGGTTCTGAGCGCTGAGGAACAGGGGGAGAGAGGATAAAAGTATGCATAACAATTGCAGTCTGTAATTGTACAAATACACAGTGCTCCTGTGTGGTCAGTGGAGCTGAGAGAGTGGAGACGTGGAGTGAGTGGAAAAACAAGGAACTGCTGTTAATGCTATGGCTGATTGTGTGTCTATATATATATATATATATATATATATATATATATATATATATATATATATAAACTGATTTTGTGATGTCATGTAAGCATAATTTGCATACATATATCCAAGTAATAATCAGTGTATTCAGTTACTTGAAGCTGCACCAAAATCTCACTACTTAGTGTAGGACACAGAGGTGTGAAGCCTCCGTTCATTGGGTCGTGGAACTCATGAGAGTGTGTATCTGCCTGCATTATTTCTCCACAGAATAGGGCTGCGCATTTAATTGAAAATTAAGCGAAATTGTCACTCAGAACTTTTATTCTATATAGTCTTATCTATATCGATTATATCAATGTTTCTTTTAATTCTTTTTTTGTTTTTATAAATAAATCTTATGGCCCCCTCCAGGCTTATTCCGAATTGGATAAGCGGTTACAGATAATGGATGGATGGATGGTTACAGATAATGAATGAATGAATGAATAAATAAATCTTATGTCCCCACTGTGTGTTCATGTACTGTCCCTTTAAATCCGCACTACTCGCTCTGGTCATATGAATCTGTTCCATCCTAACTGCCACACGGAGGAGAACCTAAACATGGAGGCGGACAGAGCGACTCGAGCAACTCGTACCAAAGAAAAATGCTGTGTCTGTGCTTTGGATGTGTTTTGACTTTAGTGAAGATGACACCGAATGAATAAGGAACAATGCAGGACAGCCAATCAGGGGAGTGTTTATTTGCCTAGCTTACTCTTGAAGCCACACTCTCAGAAAAAATGTATGGAAGAGGTATGTTATTAGTCACTAAAGGTACGAAGAGTGTAATGCACCTTTAAAGGTACAGCAGTGGTGTTAAAGTTCAGTTTTGTTCCTAAAAGGTACTGTAACATGCTGTTTGGTGTTCTGTTTTGTATTGTTTCTTGTTTGTGCTCCCCTTGTCATGTGACTGTTTCCCCTTGTCATGTGACTGTTTCCCCCTGTCTTGTGTCTGCTTCCTGCTTGTTCCTTGGTCATGTGATACCCTTCCCTTGTGTTTCTATTGTCATGTGTCTTAATTAGTACCCAGGTGTTTCTTGTTGGTGTTGCCTTTATATAGTCCTTGTAAGTGGTTCCTGTTTGTATGTATGTTTGTGGTCTCTGATTGATGTTGCGGTTCTTTAGCCTTGCTCTGTGTTTAGTTTTGTTTAGTTTTGTTTAGGGTTTAGCGTTGTTTGGCTTTTAGTGTTTAGTTTTGCTTTGTTTAGTGTTTAGCTTTGTTTAGTTTAGTTGTGTTTAGTTTTTAGTGTTTAGCTTTGTTAGTGGTTAGCGGTTAGCTTTTAGTGGTAAGCTTTTAATGGTTAGCTTTGTTTAATGGTTAGTGTTTAGCTTTTAGTGTTTAGCCCTTGTGTTTAGTGTCCCTCTGTCTAGTTTCCTTTAAATGATTGTAATAAAGCTTCCTGCGTATACCTCCATCCTTTACTCCTACACACAATCATTATTAAAGGTACATTACATTCTCTTCTCCATTATTGTGTAAAATAAAGTCCTGGAGATGAAATGGAGCATATGAAATCAACACAAGTTTAAAACCTACAATTATTTTAGACAATTTTGAATAAGGTACAATTGTTTCCTAATTTAAAGGTATAGTATATGTTCCCTTCAGGGTACCACCAGTGGCTGTATTTCCTGACAGTGCACAGTAGGTGTATTCTTTGAGACACAGGAATCAAAAAGGGAAACAGGTCGTGTGGAAAGCTTAAGAGAACTATGGCAAACTAACCTCAGTATGTAATGAATGGATGGTTATTAACACTTTAATATGCACAAAACCCATCATTTTTATCCTATTGATGTTTCTGATCAAGAAAGAAGTGACAGGTTGTGTATGTGTAAAGAATTTTGTCCCCCTCCATTTTTATTTTTTTAATTGTTTATGTTTTTAAAACTTGGGAACACATACTTAGAATGCATACTTTGCATGTTGGCCTGTTAACTGCTTTTCCAAAACACTTAGGTCAGACGGCATGTGCAGCTGTCCAACTTTGTCAGGGTTTATAGAGGAGAGAGAGATCTAAATTTGACCTTAACCCTAAGCCAGGGCATGTCTACAGTCATAACACAGCTTCTAGAACCGAGGTTCTACATCCTCTTTTTGAAGGAGCTCTATTAAACCTGTGGATCCACGTTTATGTGAGAATGCAAAGATATGGATAAATGCAGCAAAACAAACACAACAAGCGCGGAGAAATAAGAGCACTGAGTAAAAACGGAGAAGAAAGAGAACAGAGTGAAAACGACTAAAAACCAGAGATTCTGCTCCTCGCTCCTCACTGCTGTGTGCTCAGGGTCGGGGTGAACAGTGAGTGGCTCATTATCATTTAAAGGAACAGGTGCTGAAAGCGGGCGTTCTGAACAGGGCTGTTTACACAGGGGGAGAACACTGCTGTGGGGCTCGTGGGGTTTGAACACAGACGTTTCATTAAGAACCAGAACTGTGTTCCACTGTGGGGAAAAGAAAGGAGAGACTCAGAAGGAGGATGTTTTTTTTTAATTCTGCAGAAGTGAAAAGCACCAGACTGTGAGCTATTTTCGTTTCTGCTGCTGCTGTTGTTTCTAAAAATGCTTCTTCAGCTTCTTGCCGCATGTGTTTTTTATTAGAACTGAGACAGTGACACCCAAAAATAGAACCGGAAAGCAGTCAGTGTACCACCAGAGGAGCTTAGAGGAACACATCTACACTTTCTAATGATGATAGTCATTATTTTAACTGAGCAGATAAGATACAGTAGTACCTACTGTACAGAGCAGGGAAAGTTGAATGTGTTTAATAATGCATTTATGACGATGGAGTGAAGGAGAAAATCATGAAGAAAGCTATATTTAGGAAAACCACAATCAGACCCCACCTGGTCTCATTAGACCTTTCCCGCTGACATAATGATTTATTAAAACTAAATAATACATGACACGTAACAGGTAACTGCTGCTGTCTCATTTCAAGGCTCAGTCTGGCTCCAGTCTTTCTCTACTTTTTCAGCACAGACTCATGGTAAAGTCAGAAAATACTGTTTTTATAAGTAATGTGTTTCAACAGGTCCCCCAGTGGCCACACCACCAGTAGGATGGAAACTGACAGGCATAAGTCTGGTGATAGAGGAGTCCTGCTGCATGCACTTTAACACTGCGCAGACTGAAGTAAGTCAGAGCTTATCCAACAAGGTGGAACAGGCTCCATTCCGGTTTGTGAACCTAATTTTGAACCAATGGACATATTTCCACCAATAAAAATAGGTTTCCAGAACCAGAAAAGTTCATTCGCAGCCGGAACCTCAGCACGAACCATGAGGACATCTGTGGGCGTGTCTAGTTACAGGAGCAAGGAGCGATAGGGACGTCTTCAGAAACATCTGTATGCTCCACCATCTTCTCACTTCTGTTTACTGCAACTGTGCAGCACCCCCTGTTGATGACATGTTCCGTGACGTATTCTCAGTTCCATTAAAATTTTGTAAACACGGGCTGGTTTTCTGAAAAGCACCAAGGTTCTTAAAAGCCCGAACAGAACCAGTTTAAGAACCAGAGTTATTTTGGTGGAACAGGGCTATGTGTGCGCCATGTCTCCTATCACTGTAGAAATGATGCACAAGGCTTTCTCTCCTATTGGAGGCGCTGTGTTTGTTTCTGAGTGAACACAAACGCTTACTTAGAGCAGAGTTTGGGGCAGACAGGGCTGACCCCTGTTGTGTTTAATCAGAGACATGATAAATGCAGCCCATATTTTCCTGTCCTTGGGATCATCTAAAAATGTCTGGCTTTGATCGACTGCGGCAGAAAGATTTAGAAGAAGTTTTTCAGGATGTGACTAAGCTCTGAGAGGGTTCTAGCTGTTTTTTTTTTTCATCATTTAAAAAATTGAAGCTCCTTTAGTTTCCCGAGGCTGTATGGTTTCCATCCAAGACATTTTTATATTTGTCTCTTATTCGTCATAAATCCACTTAGAACTTCACTACTACACTGAAGACATTAATTTGTGGCCCTTGAGAAACTTAAAGGTGTGATTTTGTAACAGTGGTTTTTCTTTACATTTTGAAATTCCCAGGCTGGTCTCAAGGTGAACTCGTACACAGTTGGCTAAAAGACCATTCCCAGGATTTATATAACAGGCACTGATTAACTGTGTGCAAATTATGTTTATGAATTTTAATGTGAAGCACAGTAAAAAATCAGCTTTAAAACTTCCCTAACTCCAAACCTAACCCTAACTCTAACCCACAATTTAACCCTGATCCTAACCCTAAAGCTTCATAATTTATACTACTTTTTATAATACTACCCAACACATGCACCAAAACACCCAAAAATATCCCCTTAACCCTAATATAATAAACATACATACATAAACATTATCATCATCATCTTATTTTCCGCTTAAGTCAATTCAGGGTCACAGTGGTAGCAGAGTGAGTAAAGAAACCCACACGTCTCTGTCCCTTGCAACTTCCACCAGCTCCTCATGGTGGATCCCCAGGCGTTCCCAGACCAGCCAGGAGATATAATCCCTCCAGCGTGTCCTGGGTCTACCCCGGGGCCTCCTGGTACGTGGACGTGCCTGGTATACCTCCAGTGGGAGGCGTGGAGTTGGACTTCCTCATCAGACGCCCGAACCACCTCAACTGACTCCTCTCAACACGAAGGAGCAGCGACTCTACTCCAAGCTCCTCCCTAGTCACTGAGCTCCTCACCCGATCACAGAGAGTACGCCCAGCAACCCGTCAGAGAAAGCTCATTTCGGCCGCTTGTATCCGCAATCTCGTTCTTTCGTCATTACCCAGAGCTCAAGACCATAGGTGAGAGTGGGGATGTAGACTGACCGGTAAATTCAGAGCTTTGCTTTATGGCTCAGCTCTCTCTTCACCACGACAGTCCGGTACAGTGACCATATCACTGCAGACGCTGCACCTAACCTACGGTCAACCTCACGATCCCTCTTCCCATCACTCGTGAACAAGAACTCGTGACTGGAGACTTGAACTCCCTCACTTGGGGCAGGTTCTCACCCTCGACCTGAAGGGAGCATGCCATAAAAATAAAAACTATACCTAAACCTATTTCTAAAACCTAAAAATTATAAAAGCAGTGTGTTGTGTTTGTGTAGCGCAGTTTGCAGCTCTGGATTCTTCTTCAGATTTAGAACAGAGAGTTTGAATTGGATTTAGTGAAACTAAACCAATTAATTTCTGACAGCAATAAGCGCAGCCTGCATCAACCGTGTCACAGCCCCAGCCAGGGTTTATATAAGGTCTAATGAACCATGAAGTTTCAAGCCATAAATTGAGTGTGTAAATGAAAGGGACAGAGAGCCTGTCTCTTATTATTTGTTTCTCACAAAGCAATCTAAATATATATTTTGTTTTAACACGTATATTTGAAAGTACATACTACATTTCTGCAACACAATTAATGGAGTTATGTAAGTGTTTTTGCAAGATTTCTGTTTAATTCAGCCCACAACAACGTTACTCCATCATGCTTCTCCCTCAGCAGCAATGATGGGAGAAAACCAATCACGAGTGATCACAGGAAACACCTTTAAGGTCCAGGTGTGAACGGGACCTTAAGGAGTGCTCCTTTTAGTAAAATATTTTCTAATTATTGAAGATCTGTTTGGTTGTACTGATAACTACTGGCCTGAGTATGCCAGTGAAATTTGGCTGCCCTTTCCACTTTAGGGTCCACTTTCTGGACCATATACTGGTGTATTTAGGGACTACAAAACAATTTGTTATGGTTCAAGTAAATGTAAAATGTGTATATATTTATTCATATATAATAGATATTTACTTGCTACATTTCAGTGGTAAAAATACTGAAAGCACATTTAACTCCTAATAGAAATATAGTGGAAACCGATTTATATATATTATCACTTTCATAAATATTGTTTGGAATTTTTGGTGGCAAAGATTGCTTATTGAACCTTTAAAGGCATCATCTATGATTGTGGGGAACTGCAGTTCTCTCTGGTTTGTTTGCATCCATAAGCTCCATGTATTTTAATGTGGAACAATATGTTTGAAGGGGAAAGAAATGACAAAATTGTGTTTGTACATGTCTTAAGTGCATGTCTTTCATGCAGTTAGGATTTAGAGTGAGATACTTAAATAATCAGCAATAGCAAAATTAAGTCAATATAACCCACCTAGGGCGGCACGGTGGCGCAGCAGGGACCTGGAGGTTATGGGTTCAATTCCCGCTCCGGGTGACTGTCTGTGAGGAGTGTGGTGTGTTCTCCCCGTGTCCGCGTGGGTTTCCTCCGGGTGCTCCGGTTTCCTCCCACAGTCCAAAAACACACGTTGGTAGGTGGATTGGCGACTCAAAAAAAGTGTCCGTAGGTGAGAGTGAATGTGTCTGTGTTGCCCTGTGAAGGACTGGCGCCCCCTCCAGGGTGTATTCCCGCCTTGCGCCCAATGATTCCAGGTAGGCTCTGGACCCACCGTGACCCTGAACTGGAAAAGCGGTTACATATAATGAATGAATGAATGAATAACCCACCTATGGAGCAGGAATAAATCAATATCTTATCTTTTCATGATTTTCAATGCTTGGAGGTCTCTCTCTTTGCAGAATTTTTGGACCTGGGAGAATAGGCCTACTATGTCTGACTGAGCCACTTTGTTTTTGTACTCGTTTACTCACAGCGGGGCATCGTAATCACATTTGACCAGTTTCCAGCACAAAAACAACCTGGAGAACAGTAAATGATGAGGAACACCTTTGGAATTATATAAACAAATATATATTTTTTTACAATTCTGAAATTCACCTTTAATTTACATTATTAAATTAATTACCCGTCTTACCTGAGGGGCTCTATATGGGTGTGTGTTCTCTACAGAGGATGTACTATTTATACTTTGTCATATAGAGTATCAACAAGCACATGTTGTTTTAGGCCAGACTCTGCGCACATCTGGATACACATAGTGAATGTGGGATTTGGTGTTTTCTTCTCACCTTTGTCTTAGATGCAAATGCATCACTGGTTTTTATTTTATCTTGTTTCTTTAATTTAGTCTATATTCATAGCCCCATGCTTTTTCCAGGATGCATCATCTCAAGGCTGAATTGAGATCAGAGTCTTGTTGCATTTCTTGTGTTGTGCGCTCTGTGCGGTAACATTAACCCTGGCGCTGTTTTTAAATATAGCCCTAGTTCCCCTCACCTTTCATTGCATGTTCCCAAACACCCGTCCAAGCCCTGACACACTCCAGTGTACGCAAGAGGTTTTTACGACTGAAGGATTTAATCTCTCGTGTGAGTTCAGGACATATCCAGTGTCTCCTGTGTGTCTCTGTGGATATTCTTGACCTGTCCTGTTCTAAGATATATGTAATACAAATGTGCTGTTTACTTTTAAACCAATAAGGAATCAATTAGGGAAATCACTATTACATAAATACAGTGTAGAGCACTGAACTACTGACACACACCAGCTACAGCCGTTTACTCCTACATACAGTTACAGCACCGAAATACTGACGCACACCAGCTACAGACGTTAACTCCTACATACAGTTACAGCACTGAAATACTGACGCACACCATACAGCTGTTTACTCCTACATACAGTTACAGCAGCGAAATACTGACACCCACTAGGTACAGCCGTTTACTCCTACATACAGTTACAGCAGCGAAATACTGACGCACACCAGCTACAGCCGTTTACTCCTACATACAGTTACAGCACCGAAAGTCCTTGAGTAATAGTGAGTATGAGTAATCTGTTTTCAAATTTTGAATCAAATGCTTGTGCTGGTAAAAAATAATATGATAATGTAAATAATAATGAATAATATTTACGTTGATTGGTATATTTATTAAAGTTAAAAGGTTGCTTTTACATCAGTCGAGGAATGTAGCATCAGCTCAGACCAGTGTATAAATAAAAACAATACAAAGGATCCCTATGGAGTCTAGACAATAATCAGTGACCTGGGTCCATTCAGGGAGATCTGAGACGTTCACTTCAAACCTGATTACACACACTGATCAGAGAGAGAGAGAGAGAGAGAGAGAGAGAGAGAGAGAGAGAGAGAGAGAGAATAATATTAAGGTGAATAAAAGAAGACTGATAAAAAACATAGCAGTCAAGAGAGAGGTGTATGGAATGGATGGAAGGGAAAGAGAGGGGAATATGAAGGACAGAGTGTAGGAATCATATTGAGAAAAAAAAGGAGGAAGGTGTAGTGGAGGGAAGAGAGAGAGAGAGAGAGAGAGAAAGTGAGGATGATAGAGAGGTGGACTATTTTGAGTGTGGTGTGTCTGAAGCAGGTGTTGGCCTGCACACCAAGAAAACCGCTGGGCATCAGCAATGTCTGACACACACATACACACACATGCACACACACAAATGTGTTTGTGTGTGTGTGTGGGTGTGCGTATAGTTAGGCCTTTCACAATAACCATTTTGTGATCAATATCTTGTCTCAGAAATTATTGCTATAAACAATATTATTGTAATTTTAAGACCATTTTATGCCACTGATATAATTATAAAAACAAAATAATGCAGTGTGGTGTCACGGTGGAGCAGAAGGTAGTGTCTCTGTCACAGCTCCAGGGTCCTGGAGGTTGTGGGTTCGAGTCCCGCTCCGGGTGACTGTCTGTGAGGAGTGTGGTGTGTTCTCCCTATGTCTGCATGGGTTTCCTCTGGGTGACTGTCTGTGGGGAGTGTGGTGTGTTCTCCCTGTGTCTGCGTGGGTTTCCTCCTGGTGACTGTCTGTGAGGACTGTGGTGTGTTCTCCCTGTGTCTGCGTGGGTTTCCTCCGGGTGACTGTCTGTGAAGAGTGTGGTGTGTTCTCCCTGTGTCTGCGTGGGTTTCCTCCGGGTGACTGTCTGTGAGGAGTGTGGTGTGTTCTCCCTGTTTCTGCATGGGTTTCCTCCAGGTGAAAGTCTGTGAGGAGTGTGGGGTGTTCTCCCTGTGTCTGCGTGGGTTTCCTCCAGGTGACTGTCTGTGAGGAGTGTGGTGTGTTCTCCCTGTGTCTGCGTGGGTTTCCTCCAGGTGACTGTCTGTGAGGAGTGTGGTGTGTTCTCTCTGTGTCTGCGTGGGTTTCCTCTGGGTGGTATATATAGGCAGGAACACACCCTGGAGGGGCGCCAGGCCTTCACACACACACACAATCCACCTACCCATGTGTTTTTTTGGAGCATGGGAGGAATGCGGAGCACCCGGAAGAAACCTGCACTGACACACATATATATATATATATATATATATATATATATATATATATATATATATATATATATATATATAATATGTGTGTGTGTGTGTGTGTGTGTGTAAATGAATGCCTTTGGTCTAGATACAAAGTCATCTTCCTGTAACAGAAATCACAGGGTCTAATCAGAGAGAAGGACGAGAATGGGAGGATTTATTAGGAGCTGCAAAGAAAACAGGACCCCCAAAACATGCACAAGACAACCACCTTCACTTTTGCACAACTGTACACTCTGTAATACACAGCCTTACTTACCATTGCAATACTCAGACAGACAGACAGACAGGCCAAAAAAAAAACAAAAAGACAGTTGGACCCTCATTTTCTATAAGAATCACACACAGACAAGACCCCACTCCTTCCATTAGATTGAGGCACAGAGAGAGAGAGAGAGACAGAGAGAGGAACCAAAACTCAAAAGGAGAACCTCCTTGCAAACACAAGACAGACACAATCCTTCCACTGGAATCACACAGACAGGTACCCTCCTTCCATATAAATCAGACAGATAGACAGACAGAGAGCGCTCCTGAGCAGCTGTAGTACCTGACGGCAGTCTGTTATATAACCTCTGTGATTCTGGTTGGTTTAAGAGGGAGGGGGAGGGGAAGGGGGAGGGCTATGGGGAGAGGAGGGAGATGGACGGGGATGTGAGTGAGGAGGGAGGGCTAAATTGGGCCAGTATGAATCACTGGATCAGACATAGGGCTGATCAGAGAGACGTTTGCCTGAAGGAGTACAGGTCTGTAGAGTCTAGAACCTGATGTTGTTCATTACACAAATATCTGCTTACTTTTTCATCCAGAAACACATCAGCACAATGACAATAGAAATTGATTCACAAATATATCCATTCATTCATTCATTAATTTATTCATTTGTGTTCCTGCCTTGCACCCAGTGATTCCGGGTAGGCTCCGGACCCACCACGACCCTGATTTGGATAAGGGTTACAGACAATGAATGAATGAATTACACATTACAGAATATGCTTTTAAATGTATTTGTCTTTTGACCTAATCAAAGTAATTAAAAAATGTCAACTAATAGCAGAGGGCACTACATTGCAGCCAGAGAACTTCCAGAGTGTGACGTCACTGAACGATGTGATAGTGTTTATTAAGGCTTCCCTGTGTGACTGGGCTGTTCAGGAGCGCAATACACTGCCAAGGATCATCTCATATTCAGCGGGATCTTCTCAAATCAATCCATGGACCCTTAAAAATAAAGGTGCTACAAAGTGTTCTTTGAGCAGTGTCATAGAAGAACTGATTTTGGTTCCATAAAGAACCGTGTTTGTTTAAGAGATGTGTGAGTGTGAAAAACATTTTAAAGAATCTAAAGGTTCTTTACCCATTTAAACAAATCAGCAAGCAATGGTTCTCAGAGGAGAGGGGGGATAGAGAGAAAAAGAGAGGAGACAAGTTGAGGTAGTGAAGAGATAGAGAACAGGAGCAAGACAGAAAGAATGAAGAAAGAAACAGACAAAGACAATGACAGAGCAAGAACATGAGTAATAGAGAGAGAATGAAAGGAAACTCCTAAAAGAGAGAAAGAGAAGACTGAGACAGAGAAAGTCAGAGAACAACAAAGAGATAGAAAAAGAGGCAGAGAGACAGAGAAATCAGAGTGATAAAGTGACCCAGACAGAAACAGAGAGAGAATGAGTAATAGAATGAGAGAGAGAGAGAGAGAGAGAGAGAGAGAGAATTTGAGAGATGGTTATTGTAGTGATGAGCCACTAGACAAGCCTCCCATTCCAAAGCTGGTGACACATCGAGGTAAAAATACTTTGCAGAGGTTGTGGTTGAAGGGCAGACGTTTGTAGGTCAGTCGCTCATTTAGAGGAGTCCAGGAGAAATGAGAAATGATGGCGACCTGCTGCTGTGACGTGAATCTTAATCCAGAGATGAATTGGCCATGCTAACCCACTGCGAACAGAGTCATGTTTGGTTAAAGGAAAATAAATCCACCGCAGCATTCCCAGCCCACTTCACATTAGCTTCGCCGCTTCGGGAACACAGCCCCGGCGCGGCCTGTAAACAGAGGAAATAGAGCTCGCCCTTAAGGCTAATCACAAACATGATTACGTCTGAAAGGAGCTGAAATTAAAGGAAGACAAGTCACAGCGTCCCCCCCACCAGCCTCACCACCTCCACTTTGCCGTCAACTTTTTTTATGGAACCATTTCTGTAGGGACGCAATTTAACAGCACACCTCAAACAAGTAGTTCTCTGAAGAAACAGATGGTGGCGCTATACTCAATGCCTGTATCAGTAAATGAATGAATGATCAAGAAACACTTCTAGATCCACAGCATTTTCACATAGAAAAAAATAAGATATAATTTTCTGTGCCACTGCTGGGTGAGTAAGGGTCTCAGTCTGGCCACCCCTATGAAAATTGTCTTGAGCGATAACCTCCTCTCCCTGAGCTCATTATCTGGAGTTTTGTACCAGAGCTGAGAACCTGAACTAGTCTTTGTTAGCAGTTATGAGGAGTGTAGGAACAAACCACTGGCTGTTAATGACTCTGCTAGGGTGGACACTTCCATGACCTCAAAAAGAAGAACATTATACTGGTGGAGGTCCACTTCTGCATGGTCCATATCTGCACACACTTTTGTATGGTTAATGCACATCTAGAGCTCTGCCTTGACACCAGGGGTGTAGTCCTTAAAAGAGGTGTGTGTGTGGGGGGGAGGTGCCTGGAACCGAGTTACATCAGGCAAAACCTTGCTTGACTTTGCATGAAGTTTAAAACTGAGAACTGCTGTATATTCTCTGAGCTATCGACAGACTGTGGAGTGGGGGCATGCTGCGCTATCGACGGACATCTCGCAGCTCACCATCAGCACTTCCTATCAGGCTTTCTTTTACTTTGAGTGCAGCAGTTTTTCCCTGGAACCGCCACGGTTCAAAATCCCTAGGGAGGCGGGGGACTCATCCCCACTTCATGAAAAACAGACAGTTCTCTGCATATGTACATAAGTAAATAAATATAAATATGCACTGAAAATCTGCCATCAAGAGGGTTGCCAGGTCTGTGGGGGTTATTTTAGCAATACAGTAGAACCCTGGTAATCCGTTCCAGAACTTGCGTCGACAATTGATGCGGTCGAGTTCTGAATCGAATTTCTCCATAAGAAATAACTGAAAACCGATTAATTGGTTCTCGACTAGAGTGACCAGATCTGAGAGGTGAAAAAAAGGGGGGAGTGATGAGCTCTCGACTCTCGCTACCGTTGTATTCTTAGCTGAACCTATGTCTACTTTTAGGTCCTTTACACCTTTATTTGCTATGCAAAACATGGGCATTTCTTTTTTAATTCATCCGAGAACTTACATTTACGTTTTGGCATAGCTGCTTGAGAGGAGGGTGGGTACATGAGCTTTGCCTGACATAAACAAGGACTACTGACGTGCAGACTGACCAATTAAATGTTTACAGAGAATGTCATCGACCAATAACGGTAGCTCTACAGTCAGACCGTCCAATCAGAGGTTTAGGCTACTTCACCACGCCCCCTTCTCACTCAAGCGAACCAATCGGAGTAGGGGAGGGCGGGACTAGTTTGTGAACGAAACACTTCTCGAAGTTCTATGTAAGCTCTAGAAAAACAAGATCCCAGCCGTTTGTGAAATTCCGCCCGGACATTTTTTTAAATCTAAAAAAGAGGACATGTCCGGGTAAAAGAGGACGTCTGGTCACCCTTTTCCCGACTATCAATTTTTTTTACCATAAATGTCCCTATTTCCCCACAAAAATGATCAACAATTACACTCTTAGGTAAGTAATACTGTATATTTCTGATGTACCTTTCTTGGGACCCATCTTTGTTATCGACTTCCGATTATGTAGACTTCAGAAATGGTCTATTTCCAGGGTTCTACTGTATTGTTTTTTCTGTTAAGTTGCTCACAAATGTTGGTAGTCGCAGGTTGCATTTTTTTTGTGCTTGTTCTAAAGTTATTTTTGCAGCTCATTGATCCTGACTCTCTCCAATACAAACATGTTTAATAAAATAAAATCGCCAGTATGTGCTGCTCTTTCATTAATAATCTGTTAGGTGAGATCACGCAGCTATGCCCATTTATAGTGTGCTCTCTACAAGACATTCTTGGTATTATTGGTTACAACATGTAACTTTAAAATAAACAGTACTTTGGTGCCACCCCCTCTCAAGAATTGCTCTTGAGGGGAATTTTACACTTTAATGTCCCCCTTATTTTGACATAAAATGTACATCCCTTGGAACAGCGTTGCGCAGTGTTACCACTCCACAACTTCATGACACTCAAGTCAACGTCTCTTTTATCTCCATGTTGTGTTCCTCACTGAAAACACACAGTGAAGGCGAAGCGTCGGAAGTAATCAGGTGAGCTTCTGTTTAAAAATGTAATACGTGTGCCTTCTGACGTTTGCGTGAGCCAACGCCAAAATATAAAACACATCTGAAGTGATACATTTAACTAGTTCCTTCTAAAAATGAGGACTATTAAGGCCCCATTCACACCTGGCTTTAATAAAACTCAGGTGATCAGGTCATTAATGACGGCCAAAATGCACAGCACAAGCATAAGCATATATGCACAGCATATAAATGCATCTCCTGTGAGTGTTTATGATCTAATTTCTGACATAATTTCCTGTGTAATAAAGCAGAAATTTCACAAAACATTTAAATTACTGACATTTTTCTTTTTCTTAGAAACTTAATAAACACATAGGAAATGTAAATATTCCTTTATTTCTAATATATAGAGATTGAAATGTAATATATATCTAAAGGTTTAACTAACTTTGGTGTTAGGTCTCTGACCTCCACCCAGTGTGGTTTGAGTGATTGGATTACAGTGTGGCCTCGAGATGCTTCATACCCCGTTTACACCTGAGCTGTTGGAGGCAACCATGGTTAAGGTTAGAAAAGTGAGCTTGAGGCCAGAGAGTCGCTGGTTCAATTCCCAGCACCTGCAGGAAAGCATTCATCCCCGGAGCGCCCTTGAGCAAAGCAACTAACCCCCAAACTGCTCCCTGAGGGTAAACTGAGAGCTGGGTGTGTGAAACTGCCCACAGGTGTGTGTGTGTGTGTGTGTGTGTGTGTGTGTGTGTGTGTGTGTGCGTGAGTGAGTGACGGGGTGAGTGTGTGAAACTACCCACAAATGTGTGTGTGTGTGTGTGTGTGTGTATATGTGTGTGTGAGTGAGTGAGTGAGTGTGTGAAACTGTCCACAATGTGTGTGTGTGTATGTGTGTGTGAGTGAGTGTGTGAAACTGTCCACAATGTGTGTGTGTGTGTGTGTGTGCGTGCATGTGTGAGTGACTGGGTGAGTGTGTGAAACTACCCACAGATGTGTGTGTGTGTGAGAGAGTGAGTGAGTGAGTGAGTGTGTGAAACTGTCTGCAGTGTGTGTGTGTGTGTGCATGCGTGAATGTGTGAGTGACTGGGTGAGTGTGTGAAACTACCCACAAATGTGTGTGTGTGTGTGTGAGTGAGTGTGTGAAACTGCCCGCAATGTGTGTGTGTGTGTGTGTGAGTGAGTGACTGGGTGAGTGTGTGGAAGTGTCCACAGTTGTGAGGGTGTGTGACTGGGTGAGTGTGTGGAAGTGTCCACAGTTGTGAGGGTGAGTGACTGGGTGAGTGTGTGGAAGTGTCCACAGTTGTGAGTGTGTGGAAGTGTCCACAGTTGTGAGGGTGAGTGACTGGGTGAGTGTGTTGTGCTGTTTGCCGTGTGCGCAGTGACTCTGGGTGCCACTGAACATAGAATAGTTTACAGAAGATGAACGAATGAATGTATTAATATGAAGTGGTCCTAATCAGCACCGATAATGATTCAGTTTATTTTTTTCTCGTATTATTTAAGTCACATGTAGCCTAACAATATCTGTGTGTGTAAAATTAGGTCCTACCTCATCTGTGTTCTGAGTACTGAACTGTATGAGCCTCCGCTGATGACAAGCTAAGTGCTAACTGTGTAATCGTCTGATAGTTGCTGAACTCTGGTGATACTCAAGCTGTCAGTGCTGGGGATGCTAATGCTAGTTAGCAGAGACATGTGTTTCTGTTAATGACACACTCTGACCTAGTGTCACTGCGCTGCTAACTGAGGATCAGAGTTTGATTCATCAGTTTATGCTGAGAGCAGTGATCACACATCACTTTACACTAAGTAGAGTCCAGTCTTCAGTAGAGGATTATTAAAGTGTACGCTCCTCTTTCTCCACAGTGGAACACAGTTCTGGGTCTTAAAGAAACACCAACAGCCCTGTTCAGAACACCCACTTTCAGCACCTGTTCCTTTAAATGATAATGAGTCGCTCGCTGTTCACCCCGACCCCGAGCGCACAGCAGTGAGGAGCGAGGAGCAGAAGCTCTGGTTTTCAGCTGTGTTCTCAGTTTCTCTGTTTTTACTCAGTGCTCTTATTTCTCCGCAGACGTTGTATCTGTTTTACTGCGTTTAACCTCATCTTTGTGCTCTCACATAAACACGGGTCCAGCGCATTGATTGTACAAACTCAGACAAGGGGGCGGGGCCATTCTAAAGTCTCTGCACTTGACGTCAGAAGTGGAGCAGTATCAGAACGGCTCGCTTTTCCCTTGTTTTCCGATTTAGGCAGTACACAGAAAACTGACTGTGTCTTGTTTCACAGTGTTTGGGTTGGTGGGCTCAGATCCACACATCGAATCTAAATAAATGACCATTTCTTTATTAATCGGCCTGTCTTTATTAATTACAGTTATAAAAGAGGCTTGTATTTAACTGTTAGGGAAACAGAGGAGGGTCTGAGAGTTAGTGAATGTTAATATCAGCTGTGTTCAGGGCGTGAGAAAGAGCTCTAAACATGCAGCAAGTTAACGTTAGTCTCTGGCCATGTCCCAAACTCCACTGCTCTGAATAGTGTGAATATATACACCACCCTCAGCAGTGTCTCTGTAGTGTAGTCTGTAAAGGTCTATAATGTGATGTTTGGGACACAGCCTCACTCTCTAAGATTAATGTTAGTCAAATGCTATTCCACATCATTATAAATGCATTATTTTACTGCCTTATCTACATAAGAATCAACATATAGCTGTCTAATATTTTGAGAATGGGGTGGGCTTTGACTCAGTAAATATGTCCCCCTCAGATATCAAACCCTCTCCTACACCCTGCACCTGGTATTTTTTACTCAGTTTGAAAAGTGAGAAACTGAGCACAGTTTAAATATTAGGCCAGTATTCTATATTTTTGAACACTGATGTTAATGTTGTCTCTAATGTTAAGCGACTGATTTAGAGAGAGAAGATGATGTTACTTGAATAAATTAGAGAATTGTAAATTACATGTGTATTTTATAACCATTTTTTGAGGGCGATATGGTACAAGACAGGAGGGAAGGGGGGTAAGAGATATACAGTGCTCCTGTGTGGTCAGTGGAGCTGACAAAATGACAGTGAGTGTAGAAACAAGGTAGGTGTTCCGAATGCAGTGATTGATCAGTGTAGAAGTGTGTACTAATGAGTGTGTTTGTCCAATGTATGCGGTTTTAAAGTAGTTATTGCTACATCTCTCTTTTCTTTTACAGCAGTACGAGCTGTGACGGGTGTGTGGGGTGTTTAATAAACATCAGAAGCAGTGTGCAGTGTCCTGTGAGACTCTATGTATGAAGCTCTGTGTGTGTGTGTGTGTGCGTGTGTGTGTGTGTGTGTTTCTGATGGTGTGTATGTGTCGTTCTTGTTCCTCTGTACACACTCCTCCATGTATGAGTCACCGTGGAGACGAGAGAGAGAGAGAGAGAGAAAGAGAGAGAGAGAGAGAGAGAGAGAGAGAGAGAGAGAGAGAGAGAGAGCATCATCAGAGAGAAAATCAGAATAGCATCCGGAACGACAATCCAGTTATTCCTGTCCAAACACAGCTCATCCTTCACTGGAAAAAATAGGACATTTCTGAAAGACTCCAAAAATATCCACTTTGTTCCTCAGTGTGGATCTGCTCATCTGTCAGAGGACTAACTCCCAGCTTCTTACACAAAAGGAATGGTGCTGAGCTTGAATCTGACCCTTCATTTATCCGTCATTGACTGTAAACACTTTCCCCAATTACAGGCACTGTTCCTGATTTTAATCCAATACACATTTTAAAATAAATTTCAGAGCATATATATAAAATTATAAAATTATAAATATTTTCCTCACCATTTGCTAGGTCTCAAGACTGTTTGTTCTCTGGAAAAAGATCTAATGCTTATGGGCAACCATGGCTCCGTAAATAGGGAAGAGACTAAGAATCACAGTCCAAACTGATCCAGGTCTCTCTCTCTCTCTCTCTCTCTTAGCCACAGCCGAGAAACTGCACCTGGAGGCATTTGGACAGCGGAGAGACTCAGAACACTGAAAAGCATGAAAAGAGATGAGGATGTTGCTCTATTCCTGCTCCATAGGTGGGTGACACTGATTATATTTGCTTTAACTTTCCATGAAAGTAAACACAGAGTGAAAGAGCTACAAAACTAGACAACTCGAGTTACACATGAGTTTCTGTGATGACTCAATCACTTATAGACAATTTACACATCTGCCACCAATGAGATACAGTCGGCTTCTGACTCAAACACACTGTTCCACATTAAAAGATGTGGAGCTTCTGAATGAACACAAACACAAAGAAGGAGTTTGTTTTGCTGAGAGAACAGTACTTCTTCTAAAGGCGTTTGCGATTTCAATCTGGAAACCGCTCTAATGTGTTTACGAAGCCCCAGTGTCTGTAAATGGGTAAAAAAACAAAGTGTCTGGGTCCGGTGCTAGACTTTCTCTCTCTCTGCTCACGGCAGAGAAACGCCATCTGGAGGTTTTTAGACGACTAATAGACCTCCAAACTGTAAACAGCATGGACCTAAATGAGGGTGTTGCTCTATTCCTGCCCCCCCCCCCCCCCCCCCCCCGTGTTCATTTATTTGCTTTTAATTATAAATCAACTGTTTATAGGCTGTTTGAAGGGAACATATCAGTGGAGATTTTATGGCATTCAGTCAGATGAATGTTAGTGAGGTCGGGTGTTGATGGTATGTGATTAGTTCTGGATCCTAAAGGTACTGGAGGGCACTCCAGAGAACACAGTTCCACTGCTCCACCACTCAGTGCTGGGAGCTTTACAGTCTTCTGATGCTTGGCATGATCATGTACAGCTGCTCCAGCATCAAATAATCATACAACTGCATATCATTAAGTAACTGGATTCACTAATTATAACAACTTTATATATATAATTATATATTATTAAAAGTAAAATATAAAAACCAGTAAACTTCTCACTCTAGAAGCACACAGTGAACCTCAGGGTCCAAAAATAAAGTCCAGAACAGAAGCTGCATGTGGCATTTTCAGAGTTCTGATCTGGTAATGAAAGTATTATCAGCCGCTTTGTGCAAACGAACAGACTTTAATGTAAGTCCTTGGCTCATCTCAGATCTGCCGTGCACGACTCTGGGCTTTAAATAGCTTGGCTCATGCTTTCAGAACAGACCTCCGTATCAATCAACACAAGCACATGCACACAGTCTCAGCCAGACGGCAGAAAATAGACACACACACTCAGCCGCACTTCCACAGACATTCACATTAGCCTCGGCACAGTCCTGTGAGCTAATGCCCGAAACAGAGAGCAGGAATAACACAAGCCTCTGATTCCTAAAGTAAATCACTATTAGATCATCTACATTCACCACCAGATGTCTGTAATGACCAGTAAATGGGAGTTTGTGTCAAAGTCTTGGTATGGAGTACAGAGATGGGAGGGGCGTCTTTCTTGAAACCTACAGTGTCTTATCATATTGTTGTTTTATAACTTTTTTTAATGGATGGAGAAATCGTTTTGTCAATTCAGAAGAAGCAAAGACATGAGGTCTTAGGTCCAATATTGTTTATATGTTTATCACATATATGCATTGCATTTACAGTTTGAAACTGTGCCAAGGTAAAAAAGGCCTTCTGTGAATTATTAATAAAGAAAATTAAATTTAAATAACATTTCCTGTGACAGTGATGGAGTGCAGAGTCCTAGAGCTTCGTCCTGTAAAAGCTTTGTTCCAAACCCACAGTGGAAAAGCCAGACATTTGGTAAAATGTAATAAAACACAGGAATCTGTGACATGTTGATTCTATCGAGGCTTTATTTATTTATTTAAGATGTATTTTGTAAATATAAATACATTTAAAATCCAACGCCTGCAACACACTCAACAAAAGATAGGCAGAAGGAGGAGTTTCCTGAAGAACTCCATCACCTTTACTGACATTGTTTAAGTGTTTGGAAACTGAGGAGACCCGCTGCAGTAGTTGTGGAAGTTTTGCCTGTTCACTCTTGATACGAGACTTCAGCTGCTCAACAGTGTGGTGTCTTTCGTCTGATTATCCTCTTCATGAAGACCATAGGAGACAGACCAGTCAAGCACTCACTCTGTGTCTACACTGCCATATGCAGAATGAGGTCTGGTGTTCTCTTGCTGAAATAACTATGGATTTCCCTGGAAAATGTGTAAACATGAAGGCAGGATATGCCTTCTCTAAAATCCCAACTTTTTACTCTTATTTTTCACACTTTGAAATAACCTCCAAAAGTTAAATAGTTTCTTCAGTGCTGAGCCCGGAATAGCAACAACAGAGGCCCTATTCTCCCTTTTACAGCTCAGCAGAGCATCACAGTGACTTTAAAATAAAAAAATATTATGTATCTATTGTAGGAGACTAAAAGTGTAAAGTGTAGGGTCCTTCAGAGATGCATTTTACCTTTAAAAGTGTAGCCTAAGGAAGCACTGAAGCTGGAAATGTAATTCATAACCTATGACCCGCTGGGCACAGTGGAGCAGCAGGTCGTGTCTCTGTCACAGCTCCAGGGTCCTGGAGGTTGTGGGTTCGAGTCCTGTTCTGGGTGACTGTCTGTGAGGAGTGTGCTGCGTTCTCCCTGTGTCTGCGTGGGTTTCCTCCGGGTGACTGTCTGTGAAGAGTGTGGTGTGTTCTCCCTGTGTCAGCGTGGGTTTCCTCCAGGTGCTCCAGTTTCCTCCCATGCTCCAAAAACACACGTTGGTAGGTGGATTGGAGAATTAAAAGTGTCCGTAGGTGTGAGTGAAAGTGTGAGCGTGTGTCGCCCTGTGATTGACTGGCGCCCCCTCCAGGGTGTGTTTCCGCCTTGTGCCCAGTAATTCCAGGTAGGCTCTGGACCAACCGCTGCCCTGAACTGGATAAGGGTCACAGACAATGAATGAATAAATGGTTAGCTGATTCATTCATTCATCAAGATTAGTTTGTAGTGTGTTTGTAGTGGTGTGACCCAAACACAAAGCAACACAGCAACAACACACATCACTGAATTACACACATAAAGAGGATAAGAGACTGAACATGAACAGAGAAGATGTAGAGCACAAAGGAGGTTTATTTACTCACTGATCTACTTGATTAGAAGTGTTTACCATCTGACCACAATAAAGACAAATTAAAATTTACTGTGACTAATCCGCACCAAACTCTGCGAATAGCTGCAACAGTAATGACCAGTGGGACCAGAATATCTACCTGATGCAAGTTTTTCTGTTGTGGTGTGATATTTTTGTTTGGTTACATGAGCGCGACTGGCAGGGGATTGGTCATAGTTCCTCAAAATGGCAACCTGGGGTCCAGTTCATTGGGGAAAATTCCTAAAGTGTCCCAAGGGTTATGGTGGTCACCATGTGCAGAAAAGGAATGTGACACCTCCCACCTCTGGTGGTCCTTCCTCTTTGGTGATGTATTAAAAGCCCTGAGATGTGCCCAGAGCCTCCAAAAGGATTCTTTACTTCAGCAGTTAACCATGAGTTCCTGCTCCGGTCAGGAGGGTCGTCGGTCCCTCGGCAGAGCCGTGCGGAAGATCAAAGTGGCCGCCACGGTGGCCAGTCTGGCCAAAAGTTGGCAAAACTGGGCCAGTGAGCATTCGGACAAACAGGACACCATCCCTTCCGGATGGATCCCTGACTCTATCATCCAGGATGTGAGAGAGAAGGAGAAGGAAAGGAGTGAGGTCAAGCTGCAGGTGTCGCCTCGAGTTGTTGTGGTCAAAGACGAGGACAAAGACGAACACAGTAAGATCAAAACAGGAGTGGTCAATAAGGCGGTCACTCTTAAACGCAGCGAGTGTGGCCATGACTGTGTGAACTCCATCAAACAGAAGATAAACACCAACCAGACAGCACCGGAGGATCCCAGAGCCTTCTTGGGGAACGAGTCTCCCACACTGAGACGACTCTGTGGTGGAAAGGCCAACGCTTTGGCGAAAGTCCTGGAGCACAGTGAGGAGAGGAAGATGGGCTCTCGGAGCAGTAGCGTGGACACGGAGGACAGTGGACTCGGGGAAGACGCAGCTCTGAGTGACAACAGTGATCAGAACGAGATGGAGATGAAGAAACCTCTCAGCAGACCAAAGGTACGACTTAGTGAGGGCATCTGTCTAGACACTTTACATATTGTACTTCAAAGATTAGATATGAACTCAGAGGCTGATCCTGGGGTATATTTACCAGGTTTCCCAGGTGGATGGTGCATGTTGGTGATGGGTAAAGCACCTTTTCAAACCCCCAAAGAATGTAAATGTCTATTGGGGCACTGTAGGCATGTACAAAGAAGTAAATGTATTAAAAATATGTACTGCAGAGTTAACAACAGTATGGGGCACTTTTACTGATATTTATAGACATGTGTAATGTTTGGTGAAAGCAGATATTATTAGGCGTACAAATAAATGTAAAGCATTTTTGTGAAACTAATAATTGTAATTTTTAAACATATAATTACAAGATTCACCTGCTTTTGTCATTTTATGGTAACTGCTGCATAGTAATAGTAAATAAATGAGTCATTTTAAAAAGAAAATAACCTAAAAATTAAACTTTAATACTCTTATGTTCACATCAAAAACATTCATTCATTCATTATCTGTAACCGCTTATCTAGTTCAGGGTGGTGGTGGGTCCAGAGGGGGCGCCAGTCCTTCACAAGGCAATACACACACACACACACCTACGGACACTTTTGAGTCTCCAATCCACCTACCAGTGTGTGTTTTTGGAGTGAGCGAGGAAACCGGAGCACCCGGAGAAACCCACGCAGACACGGGGAGAACACACCAACTCCTCACAGACAGTCACCCGGAGAAACCCACGCAGACACAGAGAGAACACACCACACTCCTCACTGACAGTCACCCGGAGGAAACCCACGCAGACACAGGGAGAACACACCACACTCCTCACAGACAGTCACCCGGAGAAACCCACGCAGACACAGAGAGAACACACCACACTCCTCACAGACAGTCACCCGGAGGAAATCCACACAGACACAGGGAGAACACACCACACTCCTCACAGACAGTCACCCGGAGAAACACACGCAGACACAGAGAGAACACACCAACTCCTCACAGACAGTCACCCGGAGGAAACCCACGCAGACACAGAGAGAACACACCACACTCCTCACAGACAGTCACCCGGAGAAACCCACGCAGACACAGAGAGAACACACCAACTCCTCACAGACAGTCACCCGGAGGAAACCCACGCAGACACAGGGAGAACTCACCACACTCCTCACAGACAGTCACCCGGAGAAACCCACACAGACACAGAGAGAACACACCAACTCCTCACAGACAGTCACCCGGAGGAAACCCACGCAGAAACAGGGAGAACACACCACACTCCTCACAGACAGTCACCCGGAGGAAATCCACACAGACACAGGGAGAACACACCACACTCCTCACAGACAGTCACCCGGAGGAAACCCACGCAGACACAGAGAGAACACACCACACTCCTCACAGACAGTCACCCGGAGAAACCCACACCGACGCAGGGAAAACACACCACACTCGTCACAGACAGTTACTGATATTTGATGTCACATAAACATCACAGAACTCAGTATGTTCCCCGTCCTTGACCATATTTCTAATTAAATCGTGAAATGTGTCAGGTGTGTTCATCTTTGATCTACCAGCAGAATAAGTTTCTCCATTTCAACATGCTATGGCTCTATAGCAATAAAAGCCTCTGGTATTTAGTTCCATTATGTTGTAGAAAATTGTTTGTTTTCCTTAAATCAGTGATGTTTGTATCATTCAAACCAGGGAAATGGGTCTTTCTCTGGTTTTCTACTGCAGGAATAGAAAAGAAAACCAGTTAATGAAAGGTACATGGAACAAGCAGGATCATTTTTGAATAATTAATTACAATTAGGGCGACACAGTGGCGCAGCAGGTAGTGTCGCAGTCACACAGCTCCAGGGACCTGGAGGTTGTGGGTTCGATTCCCGCTCCGGGTGACTGTCTGTGAGGAGTTGGTGTGTTCTCCCCGTGTCTGCGTGGGTTTCCTCCGGGTGCTCCAGTTTCCTCCCACAGTCCAAAAACACACGTTGGTAGGTGGATTGGCGACTCAAAAATGTCCGTGTGAGTGAATGTGTATGTGTGTGTCTGTGTTGCCCTGTGAAGGACTGGCGCCCCCTCTAGGGTGTATTCCCGCATTGCACCCAATGATTCCAGGTAGGCTCTGGACCCCCGCGACCCTGAATTGGATAAACGGTTACAGATAATGAATGAATATTTACAATTATATGCTTTAAAATTTAAAAACATATTTTCAGACCTAATAAAAATATATGCAAAGAAACGTATTGAGTTCCCACAGAAACATACAGTACATGAAGCTGCCCTCAGTGCTTTAGGTGACCCACCTTCTTTATTTACAGTGTGTTGCCTTTATTTTGAAGAGTGTAGTATCACACGTGTGAGGTCACAACGTAAATAAACCCGGTGGATGTTAGTGTTTGACCTTCTGAGAGCGACACATGAAGATGGTGATCATGATGAAGAAGCTGATGAGTGAGAAATCTCACAGCCGTGTCTCTCTGAGATTCACCAGAGTCCAGTTTCACAGCTCGCATTCCCAGTGTGGAGAAACAGAACACTGTCTGGAAGAAACATCCGTTTAATACGTCACAAGAAAATATCAAACACGTCCAGCCTTATACACACACACACACACACACACAGAGAGAGAGAGAGAGAGAGAGGAAAACAGCTCAGCGAGAAAAAGAGAATGTTTAAAAATGTCCACAGGTGTGAATGTGTGATTTACTGGGTGAGTGTGTGAGTGACTGGGTGAGTGTGTGAGTGACTGAGTGAGTGTTTGAGTTACTGGGTGAGTGTTTGAGTGACTGAGTGAGTGTTTGAGTGACTGGGTGAGTGTGTGAGTGACTGGGTGAGTGTTTGAGTGACTGAGTGAGTGTGTGAGTGACTGGGTGAGTGTTTGAGTGTGTGATTGACTGGGTGAGTGTGAGTGACTGGGTGAGTGTGTGAGTGACTGAGTGAGTGTTTGAGTGACTGAGCGAGTGTGTGTGTGATTGACTGGGTGAGTGTGTGAGTGACTGAGTGAGTGTTTGAGTGACTGGGTGAGTGTGTGATTGACTGGGTGAGTGTGTGAGTGACTGAGTGAGTGTTTGAGTTACTGGGTGAGTGTGTGATTGACTGTGTGAGTGTGTGAGTGACTGGGTGAGTGTTTGAGTGACTGGATGAGTGTGTGATTGACTGGGTGAGTGACTGAGTGAGTGTTTGAGTGACTGAGTGAGTGTTTGAGTGACTGGGTGAGTGTGTGATTGACTGGGTGAGTGTGTGATTGACTGGGTGAGTGTGTGAGTGACTGAGTGAGTGTTTGAGTGACTGGGTGAGTGTTTGAGTGACTGAGTGAGTGTTTGAGTGACTGGGTGAGCGTGTGAGTGACTGGGTGAGTGTTTGAGTGACTGAGTGAGTGTGTGAGTGACTGGGTGAGTGATTGAGTGACTGAGTGAGTGTTTGAGTGACTGGGTGAGTGTGTGATTGACTGGGTGAGTGTGAGTGACTGAGTGAGTGTTTGAGTGACTGAGTGAGTGTTTGAGTGACTGGGTGAGTGTTTGAGTGACTGAGTGAGTGTTTGAGTGACTGGATGAGTGTGTGATTGACTGGGTGAGTGTGTGATTGACTGGGTGAGTGTTTGAGTGACTGAGTGAGTGTGTGAGTGACTGGGTGAGTGTTTGAGTGACTGGGTGAGCGTGTGATACCATGTGATGAACTAGAGTCCTGTGAAGTGTGTGTTCCTACCTTCACCCAGTGATTCCAGGTCGGCTCTGGATTCAGTGCAACACTGAACTGGTTGAATCTGTTACAGAAATTGAAGGAATGAATAAATTAATGAATAAATTAATGAATATATTTCACAGTGGATGAATTTAGATGCCACGGTCCTCTGAGTTTTCCTGCCCTGTGTGTTGCAGGTCCGAGTCGCAACGATGCTAGATCTGAGGAGTAAGTGGCAGAAGTTTGCAGAGGAGCATGAGGAAGGTCAGAAGCTCAACCCGTTCAGCGACGACTTCGATTACGAACATGCCATGTCCATGCGGCTGCAGAAGGGAGACACGGGATACGGCCGTCCGAAAGAAGGCTCCAGGACGGCGCAGAGAGCCGAGCGCGCTCAGAAACACATCCGCAAGGAGATGGAGGAGATGTGCTTCATCATTCGGGACATGGGCGAAAGGGACAGAGAGGGACGAGTGTGCATCTCGTTCGGACGCCTGTTCGACCGCTACGTGAAGATCTCAGATAAAGTGGTGGGCATTTTACTCCGCTGCCGTAAACACAAGATGGTGGACTTTGAGGGGGAGATGTTGTGGCAGGGTCAGGACGATCACGTCAAAATCACACTGCTGGAATAATTATCTAGAACCGCAAAGAGCCTAATACACACTACTGTTTCTAATACACACTGTAGTGTGTCAGAGTTTATTTGTACTGTACATAGAAAAGACATCTTATTTATTGTCAGCATTAATGCAGTGTGTGACTGGGTGAGTGTATAAATGACTGAGTGAGTGTGTGAATGACTGAGTGAGTGTATGAAACTGTCCACAGGTGTGAGTGTGTGAGTGACTGGGTGAGTGTGTGAATCCGTCCACGGGTGTGTGGGAGTGAATGTGTGAATCTGTCCACAAATGTGATTGTGTGAGTGAATGTGTGACACTGTCCACAAGTGTGAGTGTGTGAGTGAATGAGTGAGTGAATGTGTGAACCTGTCCACAAGTGTGAGTGTGTGAGTGAATGAGTGAGTGTGAGT
Source organism: Hoplias malabaricus (assembly GCF_029633855.1). Classification (NCBI taxonomy): domain Eukaryota; kingdom Metazoa; phylum Chordata; class Actinopteri; order Characiformes; family Erythrinidae; genus Hoplias; species Hoplias malabaricus. Next base: position 38,818,639 of record NC_089802.1, on the reverse strand, counting down.
AAATGTGAGAGTGAATGTGTGTGTGAGTAAGTGAGTAAATGTGTGAGTGAGTGTGTGAGTGAATGTGTGTAAGTTTGTGAGTGTGTGATGTCCAGGGTCTGTTACTGCCTTGAAACCTGCTGAAAACCTCACTTAACTTTTGTATCTATTTCCTTTCTGAGACTGGGATTCCTTACCACTCCACATCCTTTCAGACCCACATAATTGAGTTGTGTTCAAACAGCACATCAGTCTTGGTTAACCATTTCTCTACTGACCTTTTAAAGTGGCCACTTTATACAAAGATGTCAGTGTTTAACTTAATATTTATGATTTTTAAAAGGTATTTTTGTATGAAAACAGAAATGTCAGAGGTGAACGATGTTAATAAAGCAATAGTTAATCACCGTGTGTGGAACTATGTATACGTTATTGTTTAATACTGTGTTTAAAATAAACAAATTTGATTCTTTTATTTGTGTTGTTTAAAACGTAGTTAAAGAATCAGAGGGTAATTTTTCTAACAACAAAATATTAATTATTGTTTCATAAAGTGCAGATAACATGACTCAGACTGCTCTGTCGTCCCTGCATGAACCAGTATATTCTCCATAGAGAGGGTGCCCCATGTGTGCTGCCATGTTTAAAATCGTATTTGTAAAGAATCCTACATATCCAGGCCACTAGGTGTCAGTATAACTGCAGATTCACAACATGAAGAAAAGTCACTGAAGTAAAATTGATTACACTTTTAAAATATATTTGCAAATGTAATTTTTTAAACAGGTTTTGAAAATAGCTCATGAAGCTCTTTAAAATGGGCTTAGCATTAGCCACGTAGGAATAGCAACATTGCTAACTTCTGAATGAGAAACATGAGCTTCGGCGTGAGACAGCATCACCACGTTAGCAAATGTCTTTCTGAGCTCATACGAGGCCGGGTGAGTTGGTCATGGGCCACAGTTTACACAAGGAACAGGTGCCTTTCATATTTATCTTCTCCAGTGAACTCCAGACTTGCTCAGAATCCCAGTCACTCAGCTCACATTCTCCTTCAGCTCCAACACGACGGACCGAGGCACTGTGGATGGGGGCTTGATATTTAGTTTATGTTTCTAGCAGCAGTTTCCTACTTTATCCTCATGTTTGCAATGAATTTTGAAGTTATAAATGTTTAAGTTCTTACTTTTAATAAATACATTTAATTATTTCCTATTTAGCATCGTCTTATGGATTTTTTTGTTTTAAATAATTATTGGGTGTTTGTGTTTTTTAAGGAAATATATTCTATGTTGACAATATAAAACATAAGCATAAGGCTTCGTGAAGTGTGTAGTCAAATTCTGAATTTTATGAATTCTCCTGTCTCTCTCTCTCTCTGTGTGTGTGTGTGTGTGTCCGTGTAAGGATTATTACATCGTGGGGACCCACACTCACTTTGTGGGATTCTACAGTATATATCAACAATATAAATCATTATATGTTAATGTTAAGACAGATTTTAAGGTTAGGCTTAGAATGTGTGTGTGTGTGTGTGTGTGTGTGAGAGAGAGAGAGAGAGAGAGAGAGAGAGGGATGGCCCCTTCCTTCTTCATGTCTGGTGTTGTTTTCCTGGGGTCTGTTCTTCTCTGGTGTTGTCTCATGGCTCCCCTTGTCTTTAGCTACTCTCCTGTCACGTGGCCTTATCACTCCCAGGTGTTTTGTGTTAGGGTTTATATTCTTGGTTCCAGGGCCTTGTTCACCTTTGAGTTTCTCTTGACTCTCTGTCTCCTTGTGTTCACGATTCTTCATCTCTGCTTTCTCTGCTTTTTAGGGTTCCAGTGTTTAGCTTTAGTGATTTAGCCTCTGTTTAGTTAGCTCTTTAAATCTCTTACCCTTTAGCCCTCCAGCTTTCTTTCTCTAGCTCTCCCTCTATTTTAGCATTACCTCTAGTTTTTAGTTCATTGTAGTCATTTCCTTTCATTATTGTACAGCTCTGTGTTTAGTTTTAGAAAGATGAGGTGTCCTTTTTTTGCCAGATGTGTCCTCTTTTTGGGACATATAATACGCATCCGTCCAGGATCTCTAAATCGGCAAAAATATCTGGGATTTTGCTGTTTGAAGACTTGCCATAAGCCTTAAACCCTCTCTTGAAATGTACACTTTGAAGACGTTTGAGGACAGTGTTGAATGTGCGCAAAAGGGGTGTGAGAGATGAAGTGTGAAAGTGTGGTGGAGTATTGAACCCAGGATTGAGACAGAATTTGCTCCACTGGCCTTCATATGTGTACAACACTGCGGCTTAAACACCATTCACTGGTTTTCAGCTGAGCTCCGCGCAACATTACTGTGTTTTACTGGGGCCTCGAACAGAAATGGGTTGAAGATTGCTGAGGTAATTTAGCATAATATTTTCTTCATATTTCGAAGTGTTTGTGACCCAGGAGCCTTTCTTTTTCTGTTCTACATTTTACAAATCAGAGTAATCTCGTCTGTCTGGACAGGAAAATACACATGTATCTGACCATTACTGACTTTCTGACAGTTTCATCTACGCAGCTTTTTGTGTAAATAACTTTACAGGAAAACCAGAGAATGATGAAAGAGGCTGTGAATTATACAGAACTCTAATGGAAGGACGTAACTGTCTGGATCCCAGCGATACCCTGTTTATTTATCACATACTACTGGGTGATAAAATGTGGCGCTTGCTTTTAGAAGCGTTAAGAAAATTATCACTGTTAAAATGTAATTTTGTCAGTTCCTCTCATGATCTTGAGTGTTTTGGTGTAAATAAAAAACTAATTTCTTATTTCAATAAAGTGCTTCTCTTGTGGGAAAAAAAACTGTAGTTAAATTACTGGAACCATTAATGTACTAAATCACTACTATTATTATTTTAAGCTCATATTCATTAATTTATATTTAATTTATACTGAGTGTAATAGCAATGTGTTATTTTGGCCACACTTCTAATATAATTTAAATATATTTATATGGTTGTTAGTATAATTAGTCATATACATATGCTTCAAATTTACAAGTATTAGTACCTACTTATTAGTTCCTACTTTGTCACTGTCTGCTCATTTGTATTAGTAAAAAATATATTTATATTTATATTTATATTTATTTTTTTTTATTTATATATTTATAAATATATATAATATATTTATTTTATATTTTATTAGTAATTTTCACATGTTGTAGAGTTAAAGTTCAGTCCAGCAGCTCACAGAAATATAATTAGAAGAAGAGTGGTCAAAATAACGTATGACTTTTAAGAGTAACTTAATATCATTTAAATTAGATATGAGTAGTGACTTTGTACAAATTATTCATTCATTCATTATCTGTAACCCTTATCCAGTTCAGGGCAGCGGTGGGTCCAAAGTCTACCCGGAATCACTGGGCACAAGGCAATAACACACCCTGGAGGGGGCACCAGTCCTTCACAGGGACACACACACACACACATTCACTCACACCTACGGACACTTTTGAGTCTCCAATCCACCTACTAATGTGTGGTTTTAGAGCATAGGAGGAAGCCGGAGCACCCGGAGGAAACCCACACAGACACAGAGAGAACACACCACACACCTCACACCCACCCAGAGGAAACCCACGCGGTCACAGAGAGAACACACCACACTCCTCACAGACAGTCACCCGGAGGAAACCCACGCAGACACAGAGAGAACACACCACACTCCTCACAGTCACCTGGAGAAAACCCACACAGACACAGGGAGAACACACCACACTCCTCACAGACAGTCACCCGGAGGAAACCCACACAGACACGGGGAGAACACACCACACTCCTCACAGACAGTCACCCGGAGGAAACCCACACAGACACGGGAAGAACACACCACACTCCTCACAGACAGTGACCCGGAGGAAACCCACAGACACAGAGAGAACACACCACACTCCTCACAGACAGTCACCTGGAGGAAACCCACGCGGACACAGAGAGAACACACCACACTCCTCACAGACAGTCACCCGGAGGAAACCCACGCAGACACGGGGAGAACACACCACACTCCTCACAGTCACCTGGAGGAAACCCACACAGACACAGGGAGAACACAACACACTCCTCACAGACAGTCACCTGGAGGAAACCCACACAGACACGGGGAGAACACACCACACTCCTCACAGACAGTGACCCGGAGGAAACCCACACAGACACAGAGAGAACACACCACACTCCTCACAGACAGTCACCCGGAGGAAACCCACTCAGACACGGGGAGAACACACCACACTCCTCACAGACAGTCACCTGGAGAAAACCCACACAGACACAGAGAGAACACACCACACTCCTCACAGACAGTCACCCGGAGCGGGACTCGGACCCACAACCTCCAGAGCTTGGAGACAGTACAAATGACAGTACACTTTTTTCCATAAGCGTTAGTTTGTTATGAACAGAAAATAAGATGATCGTACACTGACAGGAATTGACGAAATATATATTTTATTATTTATTATTTTTTAAACAGTGATATTATTGTTCAGGGCCAATTTTTTTAATGGAAAGAATCTGGCCAAAAAGCATGTATTAGTCATGTTGTTAGAGAGTGTCTGTTGGATGCATATGTCAACTTTTTATACAGTGCTTAGTTGTTTTTTTTCTTCTGTTTGCAATTCATCTCCTGCACTTACCTCCATCTCTGCACCTCGTTCCTCGTGACCCAGTGTGTGTGTGTCTGTTCTGTACAGATAATCATTCAGTGACCAGTTGTCCTCTCAGTTTGTAAATCAGTGTGAACTGGTTTATTCTTTACAACAATTTTAAACAGAATAACAATTCACCAATTTGTGCATTATTCAACAATGTCATTTTCTCCAAAGGATTCAGATTTACACAGAATGAAGCGTAAGGAATTAAACATGGTTACTTTTTTTTTTTTCTACACAGAAAATAAACTCACAGCATCACATTTTAAAGAATGCACTGATCGCCTTCCCCTCAGTCTCAGGAATAAATGATATGTTCAGAGATTAATTAGAATCAGAACAAAAAATACAGACGATCAATAATGAGAAACCTTTAAAGTTCATTCATAGGAAACAACATTCTCACATGCTTCTGTACCGCTTTTAAAACGGGAATCCTAGTAAAAGCTCTGATTTTGGAGGAATTTGAAGGTTAAGGCTTCTGTTCTAACTACAGCTGCTAAAGACTTTTTTTGAAAATGGAAATGTTTACGTTCCAGAAGATACATTCATTTATTTCAAGACATATGTAAAATTATTCAGAATTAAACATCAAATATGAATGAAGATATCAGTGAGTACAGCAGGAACTTCTTAAATCAGAACTGTGGGGGCTGTATATTGCGTACAGATGTGTTAAACTCAACAATCATTTCCCTTTGAAATCAGATGACTCTTACAGCCCTGTGTAAGAGACAAGATATGGTTTAATATGAAATCTGGGCAGTAAGTTTCTCAGTGAATTCATCAGAATAAATACAAATGTACATAAACACAGTAAGATGTAAAGGGTTTTTTTTTTTTTTTTGTGATGAATGGAGTTTCAGTGGGGACTGTAAACATGACTTCATTCAGAAGTGTTCATCTAACATCGTAAATCATCACTGTCCAAAGGAAAACACGTGTCTCTTTTTTTTTTTACATTTGTTTTTTAATTAATATATCAGTTGAACACAGCAGCTGTCCTTTACACTTCGTGGACTAATACAAATGCTCCACAATTCATTTCACAATCAACACAGCCAGTCCTTCACAGGCCGACACACACCCACACATTCACTCACACACGGACACTTTTGAGGAAACCCACGCAGACACAGAGAGAACACACCACACTCCTCACAGACAGTCACCCAGAGGAAACCCACGCAGACACAGGGAAAACACACCACACTCCTGACAGACAGTCACCCAGTGGAAACCCACGCAGACACAGAGAGAACACACCACACACCTCACAGCCACCCAGAGGAAACCCACGCAGACACAGGGAGAACACACCACACTCCTCACAGACAGTAACCCAGAGGAAACCCACGCAGTCACAGGGAAAACACACCACACTCCTCACATACAGTCACCCAGAGGAAACCCACGCAGACACAGAGAGAACACACCACACTCCTCACAGACAGTCACCCAGAGGAAACCCACGCAGACACAGAGAGAACACACCACACTCCTCACAGACAGTCACCCGGAGGAAACCCACGCAGACACAGAGAGAACACACCACACTCCTCACAGACAGTCACCCGGAGCAGGACACGAACCCACACCCTCCAGGACCCTGAATTACTATTTTGGAGATACAAGTTTTTCTTTTAACAGCGATGAAATCCAACTTGCATTTTTTGAATTATAAACCTTGAGAATTTCACCACAGCGTGGGAGAGTGGCATAAACTGTGTTTGAAAGAGCATCACCATGTCAGTGGAAATCTGGAGTTGGAGTTTTAGAACTTTATACAGATTTATGAACGTAATGTAAGCATTGTTTCCGTCTTTACAAGGCTGTGGGTTCAGATCCCACATGTGCCACAGCCAGTTGTAACCATTCTGTGCTGAAACCAGTCCCAGGAAATACAGGGGATCATCTCTGAAGCCTCTTTTCCACTGTCACTGCACAGCTCACAGTACCTTGACCAATCAGCACTTCTCCACTGCAATAAATTATCAGCCAGAAAACTGCTGCTGCTCTACCACAGTAATAACGCAGATCTGGATCCAAGAAAGCTGTGATGCAAGTGGCCAAAGGGAGAATCGTCAGCACATTTGTTATTGTTTGTTCCACCATTTTACAACTAAAAGCTAGAGAACCCCAACAGGGAAAGTAGTGGGTCATCAGTGATACGCAGAAGACACTGTGATATGATCCCACTTCTGTTTTTAGTTTTAGGGAACGTCCACATCCAGATACGACATAGATCCACTCTCAAGTCAGTGGAACCACAGGTTCGTCCTCAACAGCTTCACTAATTCACAGGAACCAGCTCCAGCACAAGTACCAACACTTTGTCGTTGGAAATATCATAATTAGAACATTTTCATGATGACTATTGATACATGTATTTCTATATGAGTGAGTGTGTGTGTGTGTGTGTAATTTTTAATTCAAATTTTAAACTTCACTTGCAATGACACGCACAGAGTTGTCTTGAGTCTTAACGGCACCCCCTGCTGGAAAATTAGACACTGCTACACATGCGCTTCTAAAGATGTCCAGTTTACAAAACTATTAAGAAAAGACAAAGTGTAAATACACATTCCATTATGGCTCTTTTTTTGACTCATCTAAGGATTCCCTCACCAAGGAAACTAAACTCAAAAGTGTTTTGAAGTTGACTTGAGTTAATTCAAAAAATACTCGTTAATGTTGTTAACAAAGAGTTTTTTTTACAGTGCACTAATTCAAACGTTAGAACGCTTACTGCCCAGATATATCACTTTACACATTTTCTCAAAAGTCCTTTTTGTTCATTTCGTAAATCCTTGATAAAACAGACGTACAAACATAAATGAGATGATAACACACTGTACTCGCGTACAAGGTCAGAACCCTTAACTAAATTTGTAATGAACCTATTTTATATCGAAACTTTAAACTGAGGCTAATATTAAAAGCTCTATTAAAGCTGAACGTGCACCAAACTCCCTACAGTTCCTCCACTGCTGCAAGAAGAGAATAACATTCATTAATTCGTTTACACAGATCTGTAGATTCAAAAGACATTTACTCTTTACACCCAAAAACAAAATGTAAAATGTTTTTGGCATCAAAATTCCAGCGATGTGACTCTCACTGCCATCTACCAAGTGTTCCCCCAAATATAAGCTAATGTAGTATTGCTACATGAACTCAGAACTGTCTAATATGAAATATGAATGGCTTGGCTTTGTTTCTTCTCGGCTTTGCACACACACAAGTGCTTCAGACACTTCTGAGAAGACCATTTCTTATTGCTTTAAATGATGGACGTGTACAATTAAAGAATATGGCAGTGTTTTTATAAATGTAATGGCTTGATTTGATTTCAGTATTGACAGTCTGAACAGCAGTGGTCAACTTGGCCTTCTGTGTGAAACATAAAAAATAAAAAAGTGTAAAAAAATCCTTACTGCCACTAGCGCCTCTATGGGATTTCAAATATTATATTACTCCCTAGGCCAGTCCAGTTTAAATTGGGATGTTTGAAGCTTTCCTGTTGAACATTTTAAAAACAGGAAACAAATGTTTTATTTTGTAAGTGTTTTACAGCGGCTCTTTCAGTGAAGAGACCTAACAACCAAACCTGGTTAGGCTATGAATACTTTTTTCACTCAGTGATGTATCTAGAATCTAGAAAATAATGTCTTCTGGAATAGGTCTATTCCACTGTAAATCTCAATGTGAGTTTTTCACATTCACCTAAGTCTCAAATAATTGATCTCTGAGAGACTTAAGCAATGACTGAGCAGTTTTACATCGGGCAATTCATGATATTAGCCCTTAACAACGAAATAAGAGTATTACCTCGATACCTGCTGAGCTTACATACAACATATGGGTTCTATTCAAATCAAAATGAACTAGAAATCTCTGAAGACCCAGAAGACCCTGAGTGTTCGCCACTGCTGATCAGGAATGCTACTTCACATTTTAATTCCCTTTATCGAAGTAAATCCTCATTGTTTAGCTACGTGATTATCCACAAATCCAAGATTTTCTCCGTATATTTTCAGAGCATTGGATTAAGAGGCCGTACGCTGCCCCAATGTGAACACGTCAACACACAGGTTATTATTAGAAATCAGGATTGCGAATGCCATTTGTGTCCACATTATTTCTAGCAGAAGACATCTCTGCTTTAATGTAACAGTATCTCCATGATTATAAATCTCTGCTACATATTTTGCTCCATTTTTTTTCACCCTTTTTCATTCTCATGCTAAATCTTATCTATTTTAAAACAAGCCTTTAAAAATGCCTCTCATGCCTATGCTACTATCTTATGCTATAACCTTATCATTGCTACCAAAAAAAAAAAAAAGGTTTCAGCATCCCGAAACACTGAGTTTGAGTCGAGCAGTATTTAATCCTAGTCACCACAGTCGTAAAGACCTTTGGCTCACTCTGAACTAGCAAGTGTAATCTGAGTAAAAAGAAAACAAAATCATAAACAGAGACATCTTAGATATATTAAAGTGCGTAACTAGACCATCACGTGATGTAGTGACTAAATCAAATATATTAACTGACATTCATTCCATTTATTAATGTTTCTTTAAATATTACTCTAATACTAATTAGCTCTTAACACCTATAAAGAGAGTATAGTCTGTCATATCCGTTGTGAAAATATATTATATATTTATGTATATATCTCAGCAACCCAATATCATACTCCAAAACTGGAATATGTGCTATTATTCGTCACAACAAGGAGTGAAAATAATAATATTATTCCTATTAACACTGATAATAAGAACAATCCCTGTGTGTACCTGATGGATCAGCTGGGAAATAGCCTCTGATCAGTGAAGGATGGCACAAGCCTCAAAGTAAAGACACTTGCTGGTAGAATTGGCACAGTTAAAAAAGGGAGTAAGAGAAAATTACAAACAAAAAAACGACTTGAGCCAAAAGCGTCAATTACCAAGTGTCCCGTCTAAATCTGTTCCTTGTCTCTGCTTTAACAAGAAAAATGGTCAGCCCTTCTTATCTTCACTGAGCTGACCCTTGCGCTTGGGTTTCACCGGGTGGTATTTTAACACCATATTGCACAGAGCGATCTATGGCTAAGTTTTTTTTTTTCTCCACACCAAAGACACTGCACCCCTCCATGAGCGTCCACCACAGACGACCGCCACATTTCTGACGACAGAGACTCAAGAACTGTACACACACTTCACACACACTTCTTCTGAGACATGGAGACCACTGACGAGAAGCAGAAAACACCCAGTAATAGACACATGGACAAAAAGCTCCTCCTCCTCTGCTCCGCCTTCTGTTGTCCATTCATTTTTTCTTTTTCAGAATTAAAAAACGAAAAATTGTCCTTCGGACTCTTCCAAAGGTTCTAGAGGGTTCTAGATAGCTCCAGAAGTCCCCAGACGGCCCTGCTGAGGCATGCACCACCAGCATTGTGAAGGTCAAAGGGCCTCGACAGCCCTTTCAGAGAGAGAAAAACAAAAAGAGGATGTCGGCGACGCCACCTTAAGAGCGTTCGCAGCAGGGTCCGACCGTGCTCTCGAGGGAAAGCTGAGACGAATGTCGGATCAACGGCGCCATCGTGGGGTCCACCATGGAGGAGGTGGGGAACAACTTGTACCAGCCAATCACCATGCTCGTCAGATCCAGTTCCTCCAATAGGATCCGGGCCACGCCCATGAAACACTTCCGATCCATGCGGCCATAGTTTCCCCAGACTATGATCTACAGACAGAGAGAAGAACAGAGAGAAATAGGGGTGAATTCATTTGGAACACGATCTGCCCAAGGACAGAGATTTGTTCAGGGTCGCGGTGGGAGTCTACCTGGAATCACTGGGCTTCATCAGATATCACATTCTCATGTCTTATTAAAGGGGACATATGTAAAAATGCCTTATTTGGTACATAATCGCATTAATGTGTAAATCTGGAGCCCACCAACGCACAGTGCAAGGGGCCGCCTGCACCTCAAGACATGTGTTAATCAGCCCGATTGACAACAGCTGGGTCTTACCCTTTATTAAGCCTTCAGTCTGTGTCTTCAGCGCAGAGTTTTGAGTTTGTAAAAGCCAGATCTTGCCAGTAATTGGTATTTCCTTCTTCAAAAGAAGCTCTTTGCTTACTTTTGTGCTGTTAAACGTTGGGTTGAATGTCCCACAATACATCTTTATTCTGTTCTCCAGTTGTCTGGAGAACACTGCCCTGTTGGGACTCTATATCCCACTGTCCCCCTTTTCCTCTTGAATAATAATAAAAAAAATCCTGTTTTTCTCTCTTCTCTTCTTTTCCTTTACGTATGTTATCCTCCCCAATACTTACTTAAGTTAATCTATTTGCTTTTGGGTTTATCACAATTAGGGCAACAACTATCTGTATCTGGATAGCTGTCCACACACACACTGTGAAACAAGACCACCAAGTCCAGGGGTGCCATGAGAAGTTTGAAACAAGTTATTTATATGCGTTTAAAAATGGAAATCATTTTGAAATTTAATTTCTATTTCTTTCTCCATTCCTAAATCACAGGAAAATTTCAAAACACGCTTGTGGATTTGGACAGTAATAAAATAGCTGTATTTATGTTGAAAAAAAGTAGAAAAACCTCTGTAAAACTGAGTAAAAACAGAGAAAACAAGAACGGAGAAGAAAGAGAACTGAGTGAAAACAGCTAAAAACCAGAGCTTCTGCTCCTCACTCCTCACTGCTGTGCGCTCGGGGTCGGGGTGAACAGCGAGCGGCTCATTATCATTTAAAGGAACAGGTGCTGAAAGCGGGCGTTCTGAACAGGGCTGTTTACACAGGGGGAGAACACTGCTGTGGGGCTCGTGGGGTTTCATTAAGAAACAGAACTGTGTTCCCCTGTGGAGAAGGAGGGGACACATTTGGGCCACTAGTGGTCCGTATAATTAAGATTTCTGTGTGTCCATTCCTCCTGAGATATTGGATCTGCAGATTGAGTTTACAGATGCTTTTAAAAATATACTTTTCCAATTATGAAGATTATATAAGGGTATTAACATCAAACTGTACGTTGCAGGTTGTAGCAAATATAAAATTTTGAGCATAAAGACAAAAGAAAAAACATTTGGATATGGATCATGCTGTCTTCTGCTAGTGCACCTATGGGATTTCTAGTATTTTGTTAGCACTAATTTAAGGAATATTGCCCTTGTGTTTTAATGTTATTTACCTGCACCACCTTCCCCTGTGGACCCTCTGAGAAGACCAGGACCTGGTTGTAAAGAGGATCCAGACTCTTCCGCACAGATTTTGTTTTCTTCTTGGCGACACACACACCATTCTCCAGCAGGTACACTTTTATATATGCCGCTGAGAAGAGGAGGGAGGTGTATGAATGAGAGGAGCAATACTTTTAATAAATGAATAAGCATATACACTTTAAATTGCTCCCAAACAATCAGTATAATTACCATTTACAATGAGTCTAATGTTAATTTATTGTACCTTGCATGTTTTATACAGAGATGGGTTATCAATGTCTCATTTACACACTCTCAACGATATGACAAGCATTCAAATGTAATATATACACTAAAAACCAAATCAATAAAGAATTAAAAATGAACAAATAAATAATGAATTACAAATAAAACAAGAAAACACCCATCTACTTGATTATTAATAATATTTAAAAATATTTAATGGGTAGTAAATTATCTCTCATTAAGAAAAATGTGGTTTATAAAATAAGTTACTTAACTTATGGTCACAGAAATTTCAAATCATTCATTTTTTTTAAAACCTGTGTGGATTGATATTAAATAAAAGATTTACCTGGAGGCCCTTTAGAGCCAGGTTTCATGATGAGGCCCCGAGCCTGAATTATCTCCACCTCCAGCTGACCATTCCTCTCCATCAAACCAATCTCCACATCACCTACAAGACGAGATCAGATTAAATTAGATTAGGTAAAGTCATATGAGTTTAGATATCAGAACAGCCTCTCTGTAATATTCTAAGTGCCCCAGAGTCTCTCTGTTATATCCTCTGCGCTCCAGAGTTTTTTCTGTAAAATTCTCTGTAATATCCTCTGTGCTCCAGAGTCTTTCTGTAATATTCTCTGTGCTCCAGAGTATTTCTGTAAAATTCTGTGCTCCAGAGTCTCTCTGTAATATTCTCTGTGCTCCAGAGTCTCTCTGTAATATTCTCTGTGCTCCAGAGTCTTTCTGTAATATTCTCTGTGCTCCAGAGTCTTTCTGTAACATTCTCTGTGCTCCAGAGTCTTTCTGTAATATTCTCTGTGCTCCAGTGTCTCTCTGTAATATTCTGTGCTCCAGAATCTTTCTGTAATATTCTTTGTGCTCCAGCGTCTCTCTATGCTCCAGAGTCTCTCTGTAATATTCTCTGCGCTCCAGTGTCTCTCTGCAATATTCTGTGCTCCAGAATCTTTCTGTAATATTCTTTGTGCTCCAGCATCTCTCTATGCTCCAGAGTCTCTCTGTAATATTCTCTGTGCTCCAGAATCTTTCTGTAATATTCTCTGTGCTCCAGCGTCTCTCTGTGCTCCAGAGTCTCTCTGTAATATTCTCTGTGCTCCAGCGTCTCTCTATGCTCCAGAGTCTCTCTGTAATATTCTCTGCGCTCCAGAGTCTTTCTGTAATATTCTCTGCGCTCCAGCGTCTCTCTGTAATATTCTCTGTGCTCCAGAATCTTTCTGTAATATTCTCTGTGCTCCAGCGTCTCTCTTATATTCTCTGCGTTCCAGAGTCTTTCTGTTTATATTCTCTGCGATCCAGAGTCTCTCTAATATTCTCTGCGCTCCAGCATCTCTGCAATATTCTCTGTGCTCCAGAGTCTTTCTGTAATATTCTCTGTGCTCTGTAACATTCTCTGTGCTCCAGCGTCTCTCTAATATTCTCTGCGTTCCAGAGTCTTTCTGTTTATAGCCTCTCTGTAATATTCTCTGCACTCCAGAGTCTCTATGTAATATTCTCTGCGCTCCAGAGTATTTTTGTTTATATTAGGTGTATAAATAACCGGTTTTGAGTAACATATAATTGTAATTCAAAATTCAAATGTTTTCTTGCTTTTGTCATTTTGAGATTATTTTTTAATTAAAATTTAAATTGTCATTTGTAATACTACACCACAGTTACCATAAGGAGAAGGATGTGATTTGTTCCCTTTACAATAATAATTAATAATAATATTGTATCCAAAAGTACGTCTGAGTTTGGTTTAAATGACGGTCTTTGGTTCAAAGATAATGATTTTGATGTTAGCGATCTCGAATATAGAATAGTAATATTTATTTGTTGTTATTTTTAAATAAAATGATAGTTGCCATTTTAACACTACAACACATTTACCATAAATTTACTTAAAGCAGGAGAATTTTCGAATTGTGAATAATAATTTTATGTCACACAAAAACACTTTAAAACTGATTTGTACACTCAATAACTCCATAGTTTAATTCATTGGTTGAAATGAGACAATTGTAAAAATGATAATTAAATTATTTAACCTATTGGTAGATTGTTTATTTGTTTTAAGTGCTTTTGTTCAAAGTAAATTGTTTTTTTTTCATTCACAGATAATTGAATTTGTTTCAAGAAATAATGCAGGTAAGTGTTGTTATGAAATTGTCTATCAGCTGATGGAAGCAAATTTATCTGCTAATGGGGAAAAAAAAAATCAGCAGAACAGGAATGGACACCATTAAGATATTGTAGAAATGGGGGACACTTACCCATAGAGGTTGTGGCCAGAGTCTGTCTCCCCACGAACTGCGCCGGACCCATCCCATCCAAAAAATCACTGAACTGTGCGTCTGACGCCAAACACATTCCACTGTAGTTCAGACTGAAACACACAAGGCCAAAGTGTGGTCAATTACTTACTTTCACTGAGCCAAACTTTCACTATTAATTCCATATTATTTTAAAGCTGCACATCATACAAATGTTTGAAGCTTGTCCATGAAAGTCAGTGAGCCGTATTGACGAGAGTGATATAGAGAGCTGTATTGATGAGGGTGATATAGTGAGCCGTATTGACGAGGATGATATAGTGAGCCGTATTGACGACGGTGATATAGGGAGCCGTATTGATCAGAGTGATATAATGAGCCGTATTGATCAGTGTGATATAGTGAGCCGTATTGATCAGTGTGATATAGTGAGCCGTACTCATGAGGTTGATATATTTAGCCGTATTGATCAGTGTGATATAGTGAGCCGTATTGATCAGTGTGATATAGTGAGCCGTATTGACGAGGGTGATATAGTGAGCCGTATTGATCAGTGTGATATAGTGAGCCGTATTGACGAGGGTGATATAGGGAGCTGTATTGATCAGGGTGATATAATGAGCCGTATTGGTCAGGGTGATATAGTGAGCCGTACTCATGAGGGTGATATGTTTAGCCGTATTGATCAGTGTGATATAGTGAGCCGTATTGACGAGGGTGATATAGTGAGCCGTATTGATGAGGGTGATATAGTGAGCTGTATTGATGAGGGTGATATAGTGAGCTGTATTGATCAGGGTGATATAGTGAGCTGTATTGACGAGAGTGATATAGTGAGCTGTATTGATGAGAGTGATATAGTGAGCTGTATTGACGAGGGTGATATAGTGAGCTGTATTGATGAGAGTGATATAGTGAGCTGTATTGACGAGGGTGATATAGTGAGCTGTATTGATGAGAGTGATATAGTGAGCTGTATTGATCAGGGTGATATAGTGAGCTGTATTGATGAGAGTGATATAGTGAGCTGTATTGATCAGGGTGATATAGTGAGCTGTATTGATGAGAGTGATATAGTGAGCTGTATTGACGAGGGTGATATAGTGAGCTGTATTGATGAGAGTGATATAGTGAGCTGTATTGACCTGGGTGAGCCGTATTAATGAGAGTGATATAGTGAGCCATATTGATGAGGGTGATACAGTGAGCCGTATTGACGAGGGTGATACTGTGAGCCATATTGATCAGTGTGATATAGTGAGCTGTATTGGTCAGTGTGATATACTGAGCCGTGCCAATCAGTGTGATATACCGAGCCGTGTTGATCAGGGTGATATATTGAGCCTTATTGACGAGGGTGATATAGTGAGCCGTATTGATCAGGATGATATAGGGAGCTGTATGGACAAGGGTGATATTGGGAACCGTATTGATTAGGGTGATACTGGGAGTAGTATTGATCAGGATAATACTGGGAGTCGTATTGATCAGAATGATACTGGGAGTCGTATTGACGAGGGTGATATAGGAAGCCGTGTTGACGAGGGTGATATAGGAAGCCGTGTTGACGAGGGTGATATAGGGAGCTATATTGATGAGGGCGATATAGGGAGTAGTATTGATCAGGATGATACTGGGAGTCGTATTGATCAGGGTGATATTGGGAGACAGAAGGAAGTGCTGTTTTATGTAATAAAGTCAGATGACTTTGGTTGTAATGATATCTGACTATGAGACATGCTTTAGTGGAGAATGGGTCAGAGTAAAGTGCTCCTCTGGAGCAGTGCCAACACACACACACACACACACACACACTGGTTTTCATATATTCTGAAGCCATACATTAGACTTCCATTCATTTTTATGGTGACACTTGCCTAACCTTAATCTTAACTGTAACCTCACTTTAAATTTAAACCTAATCTCACCCTAATCCTAATCCTTAATTAACTCTAATCCCAAATTTTACATTACATTACCCTTATGTTAACTCTGAAATTAACCAAAGTCTTTCCATAACCTTAAAATGTCTTCATTAAATCTATGATTTATTTTAAGATTCAATCAGAAGTTGCCATAAGGATGACACATCCTCACAGTGTGTGTGTGTAAAAAAATATTTTAATCCACACAATGTGATATAATACTGGCGCACACACACACACAGAGGATAATTACAGTTTTTCCCAAACGTTTAAACACATTTCCAGAAACTTGGCTCAATTGACCAAACTCTAAACACAAACCCAAGAGTTTATTACTTTCACAAAACCACAAATCTCTGGCAAAATGAAACACAGCCCTGAGAACAGTGTTCTCTCCTCAAACCCTGACTCCTTTTACTAAAACCCTACACACAGCTGTTATACTGATCTCTTACAGAGCATTAAACATACACTGACATGATAAATTCAAAAACACGGTGCTTAATGAGGCCATGTTACTTGTTCAAATGCATATGAGTGTGTGGAAAACTGATTTTCCCCCTCATTTTGGTGAAGTGTAGAGTTCTTTGTCCCAAAACAGCATTTACAGTATGTATTATGTACGATCACAGTCTTCTCCCATTTGAGTGTGTACAGGTGCTACATGAGTGAGACTAATCAGGAAGTTGAATGTTGAAGGCCAGTGTTTGAAGGCGACCCGTTTCCTAAATGATGCAGTGTGTTTAGAAATTTGTAAAAGTGTGATTTTGTGTGATATTTCAGTGAAAACAAATGGAATTGTGTTCAGAGCTCAGCAGTTTAGAGTCATGTTGTTGACACATGAACTTCAGGTTTTCAGAACTGTGCATCCTTTTTTATCTGTGTGTGCAATGGAGAAGAACTCTAAGGCATACAGTATACATTTATTTTGGCAGAACAAGTCTAACGCAGAGAGAGAGAGAGAACATGTGAGTGTGTGTGAGAGAGAGAGAATGTGTGAGACAGTGTGAGAGAGTGTGTGAGAGAGTGTGAAAGAGTGTGTGTGAGAGAGAGAGAATGAGAATGTGTGTGAGAGGGAGAGAGAGAGAGGGATAGAATGTGTGTGAGAGAGACTGTGACAGAGAGAGAGAGAGAGAGAGAGAGAGGGAGAGAATGTGTGTGAGAGAGACTGAGACAGAGAGAGAGAGGGAGAGATAGAGGGAGAGAATGTGTGTGAAATAGAGAGTGAGAGACTGTGAGAGTGAGTGTGTGAGGGGAATGTGTTAAAATTAAACTTATATGCGTTATCCATCAGTCTGCTCTTAAATTTGACCTGGGTGTGTTCCTGATATTGAATGAAGGATAAAAAAGAAAGATTTTATAAACTGAACCCTATTGTGATGGCTGCAGTGATCTGAGCTGTCACTTTCCTCTCTGATCCCTCCTTCACCCTGGCTCCTTTTAACCTCAGGAACATGTACAGCAGTGGTCAGGGTGTGTTAGTGTGTGTTACACTGGTACCACTGGATCAGACACAGCAGTGCTGCTGGAGTTTTTAAACCCCTCAGTGTCTGGACTGAGAATAGTCACCGACAAAAAACATCCAGCCGACAGCATCCTGTGTAACTGATGAAGGACTAGAGGACGACCGACACACACTGTGCAGCGACAGATGAGCTACTGTCTCTGACTTTACATCTACAAGGTGGACCAACGAGGGAGGAGTGTCTCACAGAGTGGACAGTGAGTGGACACAGGGTTTAAAAACTCCAGCAGCACTGCTGTGTCTGATCCACTCTACACCAGCACAACACACACTAACACACCACCCCCACGTCAGTGTCACTGCAGCGCTGAGAATGATCCACCACCACATCACATCTGCTCTGTGGGGTTCCTGAGCGCTGAGGAACAGGGGGGGAAGGGGGGTAATAAAGTATGCAGAGCAACAGATGGACAACAATCTGTAATTCTAGAACTATAAAGTGCTCTTGTGTGATCAGTGGAGGTGGGTGCAGAGACAACTATCCTTCCTCCAGTCATTCTCTCCCTCTTTCTCAGTTTCTCTGTGCTCTATTTTTAAAGCTCTGTCGGAGCAGTTGCCTCATATTCAGACTGACACATTCTCTCCAGAGAATTCACCTTCTTTTCTCTTCTCCTCTTTCTCTCTTATTTTCTTTATGTTCCTTTTTCTTTCTCTCACACACAAACACACATTTTCTCTCTTCATCTCAGTCCTGCTCTCATCACTCTCAGCTCCTTTTTTCTCACTTCTCTCTCACCTTCTGTTTCTCTTGTTCTTTTATCACTGTCCTTTCTTTGTTTTCTTGTTTTTCTTTTCTTTCTGTTTTCTGTCTTTATTACTCTGTATCTCTTTCTACTTTTTGTCCTCTATCTCAGTCCTGCTTTCTCCCCTCTCTCTCTCTCTCTCTCTTAATCTGGTTAATTTAAAGTTTTGTTCTTCTTTTCTTTCTCCTCCACTCCTATTCTCCACTTCCTCTGTGACACTGTCTTTTCTCCCATGATGCACTGCTGATTGATCACTGTGTCGGCATATGTCAGAGCATGCGTCAGCGCTTTACTATAAATAACTCCATCATACGGCACAGTGATAAACAGAGCCGTGCTCTTCTATACACACACACACAACACAGCTCATTTACATACTGCACACTTCAATAAGGCTTGTTTGCACAGAGTAGGGTCCAAAGGTTTGGACTTGTTCACTAGTCCCTATCTGAAGCCACTAAACAAGAACCCGCTTCCAGAACCAGGACCTGATTTACCTGGTGGAGAAAGTTGAGTACACTCTTAAAAATGATTGTCTTTCTATGGGTTTTCATTTAAAGAAATGTTTCTATATCAATCCCTGGTTCTTTGCATCGTAAAGGGGTTCTTCAGATTGATGAAGAATGTGCTATACAATATATGATTCTATACAGCACATTTTAGAGAAGGGTTCTATAAGGAAACTTGCTGTAGAAAAGGGCTGTGGGTTTGGGCCTGGGAGCTGAAGGGAGGGAGGCAGAGAGACAGACTTTTATTTTCTTTGAGGCTGCAGTGAAAAATGCTGGATTTGATCTGAGGTCATGTCTATGTGAATAAAGAGCCTAAAGACCACACTGTTCCATACTCCAGTGTCCTCCACATCCTCAGTGATGCACTTCTTTTTTCTGTCTCTAGTGTCCTCCTTCCTGGGGCAGTGTTCCTTTCCACAGGAACATTTAAGGAAGGGTGTTAGGATTTACTTGCTGCCGCATTTAAGGTGGAATGAAAGAGCAGAATAATAAATGAGAGGTTTTGGACAAATGTTCTCGGGTGCTTTTCACTGTAAAGAATCCTGAAACAGTTGCAACATTTCAAAATCCACTAATTTTATGTTTTTATTTATTGTTGTTGGCCGCAGTTTGTCCCATTCAAAAGTGATGGGATGATTTTAATGATGATATAATTTGCAGCGAAAAGAGATCATGTGTTTTGTTATGATCATTGGAACCTGTAGACCCCACTGCAGACGGACGCACACCCAGCGGACCTTATTTAATCTCTAACCTTAATGTCTGAGAGCGGCTAGGGGGCCGTATGTTGTGGTGGAAAACATTTGCTCTTGGGTTTAATTTTGATTGTAAAAAGAGAGTTAATCTGTGAGGTGTGTGTGTGTGTGTGAGAGAGAGAGAAAGAGACAGTGAGAGAAAGTGAGAGATTCAGAAAAATACTGTTGCCATCACAGCTCATTTATGAGTCTGAGAGATGATCCCTCGCTCTCTCACTCTAATCTTGGAAACACTTAACTGACATTAAGAGGTCACCATTGAGAGGTCACCACTATTTCAGCTCGGAGATTCAAACCTCATTGTAACAATGGGAGGGAGAATGGTGTAATAAAATGACATGCAGACAGAATACAGCAAAAAAGCTATTTTAAAAGGAAAGTAGGAAGAAAGAAAGAATGAAGTAAAGAAAGAATGACGAAAGAGAAAGAAGCGATTAAACAAAATGAAATTAAAAATGACAAAGAAAAAGACTAATTATGAAAAAATAAATAAATATCATTGGAAAAAAGAAAAATACTAATAAAAGCATGAAATGAAAAATGAGTAAAATATTTCTGACAAGAAAAAAAGCGTTACATTCAACCATGGCTTAAGTGTCTTTGAGCAAGTCACCTAAACCCCTACTGCTCCCCAGGCACTGAGGTCGTCGGCAGCCCGCTGCTCACGCTGTGTGTGTGTGTGTTCACTGCCCCTACTGTAATTGGGCTATCTGAAGTACACAGTGTAATACAATAAACTATCTGAAGTACAGTGTAATACTGTAAACTATCTGAAGTACACAGTGTAATACGATAAACTATCTGAAGTATAAAGTGTAATACAATAAACTATCTGAAGTACACATTGTAATACAATAAACTATCTGAAGTATAAAGTATAATACAGTAAACTATCTGAAGTACACATTGTAATACAGTAAACTGTCTGAAGTACACAGTGTAATACGGTAAACTATCTGAAGTACAGTGTAATACTGTAAAATATCTGAAGTCCACAGTGTAATACGATAAACTATCTGAAGTATAAAGTGTAATACGATAAATTATCTGAAGTATAAAGTGTAATACAATAAACTATCTGAAGTATAAAGTGTAATACAGTAAACTGTCTGAAGTACACAGTGTAATACGGTAAACTATCTGAAGTACAGTGTAATACTGTAAACTATCTGAAGTACACAGTGTAATACGATAAACTGTCTGAAGTATAAAGTGTAATACAATAAACTATCTGAAGTATAAAGTGTAATACAGTAAACTATCTGAAGTACACATTGTAATACAATAAACTATCTGAAGTATAAAGTGTAATACAGTAAACTATCTGAAGTATAACGTGTAATACAGTAAACTGTCTGAAGTACACAGTGTAATACGGTAAACTATCTGAAGTATAAAGTGTAATACTGTAAACTATCTGAAGTCCACAGTGTAATACGATAAACTATCTGAAGTACAGTGTAATACTGTAAACTATCTGAAGTACACAGTGTAATACGATAAATTATCTGAAGTATAAAGTGTAATACAATAAACTATCTGAAGTATAAAATGTAATACAGTAAACTATCTGAAGTACACATTGTAATACAATAAACTATCTGAAGTATAAAGTGTAATACAGTAAACTATCTGAAGTACACATTGTAATACAATAAACTATCTGAAGTATAAAGTGTAATACAGTAAACTATCTGAAGTATAACTTGTACACTTTATACTTCAGTACACTATCTGAAGTATAACGTGTAATACAGTAAACTGTCTGAAGTACACAGTGTAATACGGTAAACTATCTGAAGTACAGTGTAATACTGTAAACTATCTGAAGTACACAGTGTAATACGATAAATTATCTGAAGTATAAAGTGTAATACAATAAACTATCTGAAGTATAAAGTGTAATACAGTAAACTATCTGAAGTACACATTGTAATACAATAAACTATCTGAAGTATAATGTGTAATACAGTAAACTATCTGAAGTATAACGTGTAATACAGTAAACTGTCTGAAGTATAAAGTGTAATACAGTAAACTATCTGAAGTATAACGTGTAATACAGTAAACTGTCTGAAGTACACAGTGTAATACAGTAAACTATCTGAAGTATAAAGTGTAATACAGTAAACTATCTGAAGTACACATTGTGATACAATAAACTATCTGAAGTATAAAGTGTAATACAGTAAACTATCTGAAGTATAACGTGTAATACAGTAAACTGTCTGAAGTACAGTGTAATACTGTAAACTATCTGAAGTACACAGTGTAATACAATAAACTATCTGAAGTATAAAGTGTAATACAGTAAACTATCTGAAGTATAATGTGTAATACAGTAAACTGTCTGAAGTAAACAGT
Source organism: Hoplias malabaricus (assembly GCF_029633855.1). NCBI lineage: Eukaryota > Metazoa > Chordata > Actinopteri > Characiformes > Erythrinidae > Hoplias > Hoplias malabaricus. Next base: position 38,796,433 of record NC_089802.1, on the reverse strand, counting down.
GTAATACGGTAAACTATCTGAAGTACACAGTGTAATACGGTAAACCATCTGACTGATTCACTGTAATATGGTAAAATATGTTAGGGGGCTGCAGCCAAAAGCCTAATCTGAGCTGCTGGAGCTGGTGGTAATCCAGCTGTGATGAGGTTTATTCTGATGATGGACAGCAGCAGAGAGGAGGGATTATGTAACATGTTCTTTTTGTTCCTGAGTTCTGGATGTTCAGCAGATGGTTTAACTCATCGATTTTAGAGATTTAATAATACAGTGAATAATAGTGTATTGAGTTTCATCACAACAATTTTCATTACAGCAAACTGTATCACAGCACATTGTTAGTTTATTGTTTTAAAACCTCATCAGAATCATTTAATGTGGAGTCTCACAGGGTTCAATTTTAGGGCTTTTATTTTTTCTTAGCATATTCCCTGTAGGTTCCTAAGTCAAGCTAAACTTTGTGTTATGAAGTGCTCTAGATATGAAGCTGTTATTATAATTATTTAACTCTATCACAATATGTATCATATTTTCTCATATTTTATAAAGTATTACAGTGCATTTTATCTTGTTTAATTGTAGTGAAGAAAAGTTTATCCTACAAAACCATATCAAATTAATTCTGTACTGTATTACACAGTACCTTATCGCACTGTATTAAAAGGACATACTATAAAATATTATTCAGTACTAATAAATGACTGTTGTTTGTACGTGTCTGAAGTGTAACTGATCTGTAAGTTTTTAATCACTTTGATGAGTTTAATCACTTTGAGTTTCTGTGGTTTGAATTACCACTTTTGCTCTGTGTTTGTTGTATTCTCCTGAATTTAGAGTCAGCTTACTCTACAGCAAAAATAAGTCAGTGTTACCCCCCTATGGAGCAGAAATAGGGCAACATCCTCATCTCGGTTGGTGCTTTTCAGCGTTTGGAGTCTCTCCGTTGTCTAAAAACCTCCAGATGGTGTTTCTCTGTCATGAGCAGAGAGAGAGGAAGCCTAGCACCGGACCCAGACACTTTGTTTTTTTACCCATTTACAGACAATGGGGCTGTAGGTGTCCAGAGCAAACCGACTGCAGAGCAGCACATGAAGAGGAATTTGATAAAAAGTGATTTTCTGACTAAAATCATGAATAGCACTTTTAAAGATGGTGATTTTAATGTTAGTGATCATGATTATAGTGTATTAATATTCCATTTTTATTATATATATATATATATATATATATATATATATATATATATTTTTTTTTTTTTTATATTATTATTTTTTTTTAATAAAATAAAAATGGTCATTCTTATTATTACACTACAGTAACCATTAAATGACAAAATGTTGGGAGAATATTTGAAATCTTAATTACAATTAGAAATTACAATGGAACCCTTTAAAACTAATTTGTACACCTCACTGTAAACCCTGATGTTCAAAGTAATTAACTGGTTTGAGTTAAAACATAATGAAAAGTTGGACTCATTTTAACAATTCAATTATTTTCAACTACTCCTTCATTTTGAGTTTGTGAAAATGTAAAATGTTGATTGAGGTTGTAAGTAAAAATAGCTGGATATGAGAGATTTAACTGAACTTAAATGTTATGAGTTTGCAGCATGGCGTCACAGACATGGGAGCGGTGCAGTAATGTTCAGTCGAGATGGTGGATGGTCTGGGGTTCAGTGCTGTTTGTGAATGTGGACAGGTTCCTGTGTTTATTCCAGTGCGAGGGGCAGTGGTGTAACAGGGAGAATCACTGTCATATAGCTTCAGAGTCCTGTGGGTTCGAGACCCGCACTGGGTCACTGCCCTGAGGAGTTTGGTGTGTTCCCCCACAGTGCAGAAACACACGTTGGTAGGTGGTGTGGCCGTGCAGCAGTGTCCATAGGTGTGAGTGTGTGGTGCCCTGTGATGAACTGGCATCTTGGTTACAGGCAATGAATGTATTTAGGCTTAGATTAGTTAATAGACCTTAATAGCGCTGAGTAGCACAAATGCATATTTTTTGAGTTGTATAAAGCACTAAATAAAGTTGTAGACACTTAAAGTAAATGTGTATGAATACGTCTGATATTTGAGTTTATGAACTTAAAATTTTCATGACTGATGAACTGATTGCTTTAATTTAATGGAGTTCTGCACTTTATTTTTACAGTGTATATTTAACTTTACTCTTCCACTCTGAGCTTTGTGTTGTGTTATCTAGAACCAAGCAGAGGTAACTCCAGCTGGAATCTTAAACACAGCATCAAAACATCCCTATTCAGAGATGTCAGACCTACTCTGCAATCCATGGGCACGACTGGTTTTTATATTCCCTCTCCAGGACAGTGGGTTTACGGTCGATGTGGATTTGGATCGTGGTGTTGCATAACCTTCAAAAACCTGCAATGAGCCGCTTTTATTGCGACACGCCACAAGTCCAGCCACGACGAGAGCGTAAACTGGATTACACAACCATCTTACACTCGCCAACAAAACTGTACCACCAACCAGCCTGAGGAAGACCTCAATAATGCTTACAATAATTCTCCTAAAGTCCCTCAGGGAAAACAGCGACAGACAAAACAGAAGACGTGAGACGTTTGTGTCCAGATCAAAATGATGGCGTTATGTCCAGCATCTAAACTGAGCCTGTTCTGAGCGTTGGTGAGAAATGGTGGAGCTCTTTATTTAGTTCAGCTGAATAAACAGATGAACAGGAGTGTTATTATCTCAGCACTGAGCTCAGGGTGAGACACAATTAAGACCACTGTTCAAGCTCAAGTGGAGACGTTCCTGGACAATTTCTCACAGTTTAAACATTTGAGCAGCAGGAGACACAAGCTACAGTCACCACTCTCTCTCCTCCCGATCTCAATGTCATCCAGGAGACATTAAAGAGATCTTAAAGAGACACCACATATATTAAGAAGACACTACAGAGATAATAAAAGCAGGCTGTGTATTTTAAACTTGGAGTGTCCATGTCATCCAAGCCACTAGGTGTCAGTGTAATCCTTGTTTGATAATGTAAAAACATGACTGAGCACTCATTTAAAGAACTTTTTTCCCAGTGTTCAACAAAGAGAGGATTTATTAGTGTTACATGTGTCTTGTCCTCACGCACAAAAACTCACTACAGATGCCTCTGCTGATCGTGCTGTGAGCTGATTGGCTGAGCTCACTGAGCTGTGAGCTGATTGGCTAAGCTGATATGGAGGGTGGTGGTATATAGGAGTAAAATGGTTGTCTGTTGTAGCTGATTGGTCATGTCAAGCCTTCCTCAGTTTTAACACTGGATTTTCTGTTTGAGACTGGCACCATTTAGTTTGATTTAACTGGACTCAGGTGTCAAAAGGGTAACTGGACTGGTGGGTCTGAGGGGTAAAAGGGCCACTGGGTCAGAGGGGAAACTGGACCAGTGGGTCAGAAGGGTAACTGGACCTGTGGGTCTGAGGGTGTAACTGGACCAGTGGGTCAGAGGGGTAAGTGGACCACTGAATCTGAGGGTATAATTGGACCACTTAGTCTGAGGGTGTAACAGTGACTTCTCTGTGCTCACAGAGGGACAAATAACTGTAAACAACATGTTGAGGTGAATTTAACAGCATTATAAGTTCGTTGAACTAGCTGCTTATGTGTTAAGGAGCTACTGTAATCTATATACTCCTCTAAATTATATATTAAAAGAACACTAGGTAAGATTTGTTTTTGCTCAGGGTCTCCCCCTAGTGTTATTTTAAGTACAGAGTTTAATGTGAGATCTTCTGCATATTGGCTCCAACTTTGTTTATAGGTCAGACAAAATCACTACAGTATTACGTAAGAAAATTATATAATCGGATGTCTCGCAATATCAGCAAATTCATGCACACAGACTGTTGTGAGACATTCAAATCTGCCAAGCAATCACATCACAGTTCAAGTAAAAAAGTTTACACAAGATTTAAAAAAGCCTCTAGCATTAAGACTGTCAACAAAATAATAAAAAATAAGTGAATATGTTTGTGTAAATAATATGAATATGTGAGAAATGAAGCTGCTGGGGGTACCTTCCTGAAAGGTGTAGGTGCAGTGTGGGATGTCTGGATTAATCATGTGTCAATGTATGTAAAGGATAAAGGATAAAGGACACAGACCCTCATTGAATCGCCAGTCTATTAATCAGCACTAGACTGTGAGACGTCTCGTGTGATGTGTGTGTTACTCACTTGCCCTCAGAGCCGTAGCTGTTCATGCTGTCCTCGATGGACTCGTGACTGGCCTGTCGTACCGTCCGGCTGGGCATCTCTACAGCCAAACCCGTCTCTGTACTCCTCTGAATCCCCTTTAACCTCCGACCCTCTGCATCTGTGTGAGAGAGAGCACTCTACCAATCAAACTGTTCATTTATTACTGCTGATCATTACGAATGATTTCTCAACACTTTAATTTTCTCTCCCTTTCTTTATTGATTATTGACATTCCATCCTTCATTCATTCATTCAGGACGATCCATACACGCCCAGGGAGAACACACCACACTCCTCACAGACCCAAGTCTGGAGATTTCTGGCTGGTGGTTTTAATATAATGGCTGACATGTGTATATACACTGGACTGTGTTGTGCTGGTGTAGAGTGGATCAGACACAGCAGTGCTGCTGGAGTTTTTAAACCCTGTGTCCACTCCCTTTCCACTCTGTGAGACACTCCTCCCTCGTTGGTCCACCTTGTAGATGTAAAGTCAGAGACAGTAGCTCATCTGTCGCTGCACAGTATGTGTCGGTCATCCTCTAGTCCTTCATCAGTGACACAGGACTCTGTCGGCTGGATGTTTTTGGTCGGTGGACTGTTCTCAGTCCAGACACTGAGGGGTTTAAAAACTCCAGCAGCACTGCTGTGTCTGATCCACTCTACACCAGCACAACACACACTAACACACCACCACGACGTCAGTGTCACTGCAGCGCTGAGAATGATCCACCACCACGTCACACCTGCTCTGTGGGGGTCTTGAGCGCTGAAGAACAGGGGGGGAAGGGGGGTAACAAAGTATGCAGAGCAACAGATAGACTACAATCTGTAATTGTAGAACTATAAAGTGTTCTGTGCAGTCAGTGGTGATGAGAGAGAATGGGCAGTGAATGTAGATACATGGTAGTGATCTTTCAGTTTAATCTGGACTGTGTTCTAACCGTGGTTTGTTCTTCTCCATCTGCAGCCGGAACTCAGTCTGTGATGGAACAGATTTCTGTAGTTTATTACGTAAACACGTGTGCCATTCGTTCAAAAGTCTGTGCCCCCAACCGTGGAAACAGGTGCTTGGAGAAAAGTGGCCAAATGCACAAAATGGAGCCTTTTTTCATCCTGTGTTGACACGGTGGTACATGTGCAGTTTAGGATTTATTGCTTAAACTACTTCTGATTTCATATGGTTTTGTGTTAGACTTCGAGTTAGAGTCTCAGATAAAAGGTACAACAGAAATACATTATCGTTCTTAAAGGTGCAATGTATCTTTAAAGGTACAGCAGTGGTGTTAAAGTCCAGTTGTGTTCCCTAAAGGTCCATTACATTTTCTTCTCCAGAAGGAGAGGGGGAGCTCTGTAATCTTTCATTATACAACTGTGGAGAATAAAATAACACTATAAAAGTCCTGGAGATGAAACTGGGCATAAGCAACTTAAAGATCTACAATTATAATTAAAATACAGTTATGTTCCCTAACTAAAAAAGCTAAATATGTACCTCTGAGGGCACCAGAATGGTGACAGTTTTTCTGAGAATGTACGTAGTATATTTTTACCATAAAGTTACAGCTTCAAGATCATTGTGAGCTCCACTGAGCTGTAATAGGGAGAATAGAGCCTTTGTCTTTGCTACTCTGGGCTCAGCACTGCAGAATCCGCACTATGTAACTATTGGAAGAGAGTAGGAATCTAAGTCCTCACCCTGCTGCCACCTTGCTTTCAGGATTGTGCAGTATAAGTAAGGGAACTAAAATCCACAACTGTAGGGGGAGCCCAAGAGCAAAAATTCCAAATATCACCTAGTGTTTCTTTTAAGGTTATTTTGCAAAGAATTTGTTTCAGTATTTACTCATTGTTAAGACATTTTTCCAGAAGAAAAGATATTACATATTAAAAGATATAGATATTAAGGATGCATTGCTAAGGACATGCTATTAAAGCCATGTTGAGGACTTCTTAAGGAAGTGACTAAGAAGGTAGACATATCATAGCTTTGGTGTGGCTTCACCATCGCATTAATTACTTACTCTAGCTAATGCTATTTTTTATAGATACATTTATATCACCTTTGTAGACACCGAAGGACGCTTTACAGTCCACACTGCACAGAACGCCATTCCATTCAACACACACACAGGTGAGAAGCCAGCAGCAGCCAAACACACACAGGGTCTTCTCAACCAGGAATGATCTGCCTGGAGGGCTGCATTGGGCACTAGGGGGTTCACCCAGGAAAGAGCACCAATCTATATCTGGGCGCACACTCATTCACAGTCATTCATTCACACACACACACACTCATTCATTCAAAAACAGACATGCATTCACCAAGAACTTTTTTAGTCTTTTTTAAGAGTCACCAATTCACCTATCTTCCATGTTTTTGGACTTTGGGAGGAAAGCAGTGACCCCAGAGGAAACCCACACAGGCACAGGGAGTACATGGAAACTCCACCCAGATGGGATTTGACCCCAAGATCCCAGCACTAAGAGATGAACATGCTAACCACCAAGCCACAGTTTTCCATGTCCAGAAAGGAAAGATCCATGTCTTTTCTATGTTCAGAAAGAATGAAAACAACTCTGTTTAATTTCTTGCAGCATTGTCTTCTGAGGACAAAGTTGATGATCTTAGAATCTGATTCTTCATCATCCTAATGCTGTAACAGTTAGCTTAAGCTCATAATTTTCACTTTTTCCGGGGTTTGACACGTCTGAGCATCTCTCTTCTGGTAGGTATCTGCTCAGAACTGGAGTGCAGCCATTTCACACTCGATCTGGACCAGCTCCTGACCTAGTTATCCTCCTCCTAAAAATACAGACGCTTTGTTACTGGATTTCAGGTGCCTTCTGCTATCCTCACACTTTCTGCCAGCATAAGAAAGTCTCACTGCCACAAGAACGCGGTGTTTCAGGAATAAAGACAGCGTTGCTATGGGAAACGAACCCAGCGCCTGTCTACATACACCACTCTCTCCATCGCACAATTTTTTGTTGTGTTACCAGAATCTGTAAACAAAGCAGAGCTGGCCTTCTTCACTGATGCACAGCCAGACACACAAGCAGGTACACAGATAGATATACAGAAATATACACAGACTAACAGATAAACAGACCCACAGACAGGTCGTTATATGAGGGGTACACTCTCAAGTCTATTCGGTGACTGAGTAAACATTGCATCTATCTGTAAATTATAATGTGAGCTTAGGTCTGGATACATGTCTCTGTTAAATGTAATGCTGTATATACATATAGACAGATAGGTAGGCTGACAGACAGTTCAATTATAAATACACTGTTCAGATTCAGCGCTACAGGTAAACACCAATGGGATCTGTGGATTAAATCATAAGTCATGTGCTTCCTAAAGATTATACACAATAAACAGATGGAGAAATTGCAAAACGGTGAACAAAGAAACAGATGGACAGACCGAAAACAGATGAGGAGATTGATAGGGCTCATTAGTTACATTTCCCAAACATAGATAAAATATTCTGTTTATTAGCAAGACCTGGATTCATTTCATTAAACAAAGTAATGGTTATAAATCTGGTCTGGATTAGACACACAGGGTAGACCTGCATTTTCAAAATGTTCTCCGATTCTTTCTGATCTCAGCTCTACAGTCTACGAATTCTCTCTGATCTCAGCTCTACAATCTACCACTTCTCTCTGATATCAGCTCTACAATCTACCACTGCTGTCTCATCTCAGCTCTACAATCTACCACTTCTCTCTGATCTCAGCTCTACAATCTACCACTTCTCTCTGATCTTAGCTCTACAATCAACCACTGCTGTCACATCTCAGCTCTACAATCTACCACTGCTGTCTCATCTCAGCTCTACAATCTACCACTTCTCTCTGATCTCAGCTCTACAATCTACCACTTCTGTCTCATCTCAGCTCTACAATCGACCACTGCTGTCACATCTCAGCTCTACAATCTACCACTTCTCTCTGATCTCAGCTCTACAATCTACCACTTCTCTCTGATCTCAGCTCTACAATCTACCACTTCCCTCTGATCTCAGCTCTACAATCAACCACTGCTCTCTGATCTCAGCTCTACAACCTACCATGGCTCTCTGATTTCAGCTCTACAACCTACCATGGCTCTCTTATCTCAGCTCTACAATCTATCACAGCTCTCTGATCTCAGCTCTACAATCTACCACTGCTCTCTGATCTCAGCTCTACAATCTACGACGGCTCTCTGATCTCAGATCTACAATCTACCACTTCTCTCTGATCTTAGCTCTACAATTTACCACAGCTCTCTGATCTCAGCTCTACAATATACCACTTCTCTCTGATCTCAGCTCTACAATCTACCACGGCTCTCTGATTTTAGCTCTACTATCTACTACTGCTCTCAGAACTCATATCTACAATCTACCACTTCTCTCTGATCTCAGCTCTACAATAAACCACTGCTCTCTGACCTCAGCTCTGCAATCTACCATGTCTCTCTGATCTTAGCTCTACAATCTACTACTGCTCTCTGATCTCAGATCTACAATCTAACACTGTTCTCTGATCTCAGCTCTACAATCTACCACTGCTGTCTGATCTCAGCTCTGCAATCTACCACTGTTCTCTGATCTCAGCTCTACAATATATCACTGCTCTCTGATCTCAGCTCTATAATCTACTACTGCTCTCTGTTCTCAGCTCTACAAATTCAGCTCCACAATCCTTTGGTGTCCAACTATAAATCCATAATTGTCCCTACTGACAATGAACAGGTAGACACTGAACAGACTGACTGAGGCGTACATAGGTCCTGTCTCTCACTAATGAAAGAAAGACAGAGAGAAAGACTGACAGGCGTATCTATCACTGATTATTATTACTTAGCAGTTCCAGTTCATATGTATTTCATCTTTCTTCCATTTCTTGATATCTGAGTTCATGCCATTGATCAGGCTCTACTGACCAAATTAATGCAGACTTTGGCTGAGATCCGAGGATAAAAAACCTCCTTATTCACTATTTTCCAGCATCTTATTTTCGTTATGTCTTAAATAATAATAATAATAATAATAATAATAATAATAATAATTGCTCAGTTTTTGTGTATTTTTTCTTTGGTGTTGCCCTGCTGTGATCCTTACGAGTATAACATAGTAGTGACATATAGAGACAGACAGATAAGACTGATAGATATATAGACAGTCCCTGTCCTTGTCCCTCATCGATGACAGTGGTGTGCTGATTTATTTCCACTCAGAATGATGAAACACCAGGCTGCTGCAGGAAGACTGATGAACTGCCTTGATTTCCTGAGCCTTGAGGCAAACCCTCTTTTCTCTCTATTCTCCATAGACGGACAACAACAGGCATCAGGCCTAGGAATACAGACTTCAAAAAGGTCATATTACAAAAAACTCACTTGTTCCATGCATATGCACGTTACTGTGTTGATCTGGAAGCCACCAACCCACACACTCTGAAACAAGACCCAATCAGTCAGTTATGTTTGGGCAACCTAAGTCAGAAAACATGGGGTAAAATGTTGTTCTGATTCTGTTTCGCCTCTGATTTCTAAGAATTGCCCTGCTCCTCGTTTGAGTCTGTCCAATCACAGTGCTGGACCTGTGTTTATGTGAGAGTACAAAGACACAGCCCAACAGACACAACGAGCGCAAAGAAATAACAGCACTGAGTAAAAATGGAGAAGAAAGAGAACAGAGCTGAAACGGCTAAAAACCAGAGCTTCTGCTCCTCGCTACTCACTGCTGTGCGCTCGGGTCGGGGTGAACAGCGAGCGGCTCATTATCATTTAAAGGAACAGGTGCTGAAAGTGGGCGTTCTGAACAGGGCTGTTTACACAGGGGGAAAACACTGCCGTGGGGCTCGTGGGCTTTGGACCGCTTTCATTAAGAAACAGAACTCTGTTCCACTGTGACGAGGGGGGTGTATCCACTTTAATACACTATGTGTATTGTGCAATCATAGCTTTTATAGTCTCTGTACGTATAAATGAAACAAAAAAGGGAGGCTTTTGAAAAGCAAGATACAAACCTTAATTCACCATGCTCAATGCCAAGTGTGGGCTAGAAGGGTGCAAACCACTAGCATTGGACTGTGTAGCAGTGATGCTGTCTTCTGCCAAGTGATGAAGCAACATCCCTTACATTTTACTTGAGATATCTGGGGATCCAGAAATATTTGGTCAACATCAGTACCTTACCTCACTAATGCTCTTGTGGCCACCATCAAATTCTCACAGCAATGTGCTAAAATATTTTAAGAGATTACAGAGAACTTGATGAACATCTCTCATCTGAACAGTAGTGTTGGATTTACATAGTGTAGTTACCCAGTGACAGAAACTGCTTCTGATGCTTCTAAAGCATCAGCTTTGTCCACATCCTATGCTTCCAAAATGAATGATGAAAGGAAGTCTCAAATTGCAGTTAATAGATCTAAACTTAGGCTGCTGTAGATTGCCAGGGGTTCCTATTGATCCCAAACTGAGATGTCAATGTTGTGGTTAGCCCAGGCTATTGATCACTCCATCATGTAACACTTCATTACTCTGGCTCTCCTTAATTACCTTGAACTCTTTGATTAATGGAAGAGCTGCAGGGTCATCGATTTGTGTTCAAGTTGATGGAAGGCTGGCTTCTGCTCTGTAGTTGCCTAAAGTCAAAATTCAGATTTGCTTGACCACAGAGTAAAAAAGGAACACAATAACACAGGAATACAGGTGCAGACATGCTAGCTAATCTTCACTGAGAGACATGATGTCTGTGAGGTTTTGAGAAACTTATTTTACTTGATTATGCCTTAAAACAGAAGTTCAGTGTGCTGTTTGTTGTGTAATGTATCATTAGCACAGCTGTAGCCTTTAGTCTGTTTAACATGCTGGAAAAAGGTCTGACGTGTTTACAAACAATGTCTCAGTCCCACATCCTAGCCTTTCTCTCTCTGCTTAGGGCAGAGGAACAGCATCTGGAGACATTTAGACAGTGGAGAGACCTCCAAACATTGAAAGTCATGAAAAGAGATGAGGATATTGCTGTATTTTTTGCAGTCGTTATCACTCCAGGTGGAACCCACTCTAAATTCAGGAGAATGCTAATTGCACGTAAACACAGAGCGAAAGTTCCACCTTAAAAGACAAAAGACAAGCTTCTAAATGTAAAAAAAAACCAAAAACAAAAAAAAAAAAAACAAGAGCACAGCTATTCCCCAGAAATACTAGCAGCACAATAAACTACCTGGCTGTCAATGAAAATGTTTCAGAACAACAAACCCCAAAATATCACACCAAAGCCATTGTAGTTCAGTCCATTTCCTAGACTTTAAGGTGAAGCTGAAATGAAATTTTAGTGTGTTTATTAGATTCAATTTTATTATGCAATTAGCATCTAACCATAAAGGGGAATGCTGTATTATTTCCAAGTGCAGTATAATGCCATAGTAATACTAAATCATACAGTGTATACAGTGGTAGGTTTTGGAAGATTAAATATATGAATATTACATATGTAAGTACTTAAATATCTGCTGAATAGATGGACAGAAAGTGCAGGAAGTATAACAGTGGTTGAATGTACGATGTGAACATTGGTACAGTTTGAAATAGTATTATAATTGCATATATCATCACTGTCCAATTAAAAACATGTATCTCCAAAGTTAGTAACTTTACAGGAGAAGGAAAGAACCTTCTTAACTTCATGACATTTTCAAACAGCTGCTGTGCTCAAATAAACATCCATAAACATGGAGATACATGTTTTCAATTGAGCAGTCATGATGGTGTGTGTGTGTGTGTGTGTGTATATATATATATATATATATATATATATATATATATATATTATTATAAATAAGTAATAAATCTTTTTTGTGCTCTTTGTCTTTTTATGGTATCTGTTGTGTCGTATAAAAAATCTATATTTTGTTAAAAATTAAATAATTAAAAATATAATACGCTACTTTCATTAACGCTAATATCCAAATCTCTATCTTTAAATCTTCTGAACCAAAACTCACACATACTTATCGATAGAATTTTTTTGGATATAATATAATTTGGACATAATATTATCCACAAGAACAGAACAAATCCATCACAGTCTTCTGAAGCGTTTTTTTCCTGATGGAGCTCATAATGAACGCAGCGCCCAATAAACTCTTCTCTCTACGTTTTCACACTTACTCATCTTTGTTATTTTCTGTTGAATTAAATGACGATTATGATTTTATGGAAACTACTGCCTAGTGTAAATAATGAGAAAAGAGCTGATAATGTTTCCTTTTCTTGAATGTTGAATTTTACTGTTGAATTTTAGATTATACGTTTTAAAAAATTGCCGTAAAACTTATTTGCATAACGTGTAACAGAGATGAAGAGCAAATATACAGAGGTTATATGTAAAGTCAAGTCTGAATAGAGTAGAGAAGTTTACACTGAGAAGAGGTCACTGTGCTGCAACATTAACAAAACACAGCTCCTGATTCTCCCTCATCTTTAATTAAAGTGAAGAAATCTCTTTCTGTGAAACACTCCTAACCCTTGATGATGTCAGCAAGAGCATGTGGGCGTGGAAAACCCATATTAACTAATAACATTACATCACATGCTCCTGCCCCCGGCTTCACCCCGACAAATCAGTGAGGACACTGCAGTAGCTTACGGTCATTAAAGTGATGAATGAATGTGGAGTCAACTCTAAACCACAAGGTCAGGAACATGGGTAAGAAACGTGCCCTTGGTTTGCTACCAATAATCACACATTCTTTCTTTAAAGCACAATGGACAATGGACAACACAAGGTTGTGTTTGAGTTATTTCACACTGAGCTGATTCAGGAACTTCATTGAACTTAAAATGGGATTCACCCAGACACTGTGTTTGACCGATTCCCTGCACAATGAGGGACCCTCATCTGGACTGAAAGGCAGTAGGGAAAGATGCTGAAAGCCCTGCCTTAGGAGTAATTACTTAAAACACTTCCTCAAAATGAAGATGTAACTGAATCAATCGAATCAGTTTCTGATTCATTTAAACAAACAGGTCCAAGAGTTTGTTCAGGACAAAGAGTGGAAGACTTGTAAAATCCCAGCTTTTCACCCTTCAAACAAATCTGGATAAAATCATGTCCTGCCCACATTTCTGCACACCCAGACGTCCTGTTTCACTCAGATATACGTCACACATTCCTTGTTGATTTTAACCTGGAGACCTGCTCTAGAGGCTACTTTAATCCATTTCTGGTCATGTTTAGTTTTGTTTACATTGTCTTTTTGAGCAGAACGTGTCTTTTTAAATGGTCTGCACATTCAACAGCTACAGAAATATCTCAAACCTGAAGTGTTGATGTTTTAAATGCAGTTAGCAGTTAGCATTTAGTAGCTAAATTCTCATGCATAATAGAATTTTATGGAGGTATATTCTGCCCTTTTACAAAAGTGAAAACAATTGAGTCAAAACCCCACGAGCCCCACAGCAGTGTTCTCCCCCTGTGTAAACAGCCCTGTTCAGAACGCCCGCTTTCAGCACCTGTTCCTTTAAATGATAATGAGCCGCTCACTGTTCACCCCGACCCCGAGCGCACAGCAGTGAGGAGCGAGGAGCAGAAGCTCTGGTTTTTAGCCGTCTTCACTCTGTTCTCTTTCTTCTCCGTTTTTACTCAGTGCTCTTATTTCTCCGCGCTCGTTGTATCTGTTTTACTGCATTTAACCTCGTCTTTGTGCTCTCACATAAACACGGGTTTGTGATTGGACAGATTCAGACAAGAGGGCGGGGCTATTCTAAAGTCTCTGCACCTGATGTCAAAAACAGAGTAGAATCAGAACGGCTCGTTTTATCCCATGTTTTCTGACTTAGGCAGCGCACAGAAAACTGACTGGGATCTCTTTCACAGTTTGTGGGTTGGAGGGCTCCAGAAAAATCTACAATATGGGTTTTTGTAAAACATTATTTGATATATCTCCGTTAAAGTGAAATCTTCTTATGAATATTAATATTTTTTTCCCTGAGGAATATTTTTAAAACGGATATAACACACATGTATAGGAGTAACATACAATGAGTCTCAGACACCTAGAGCCCCTCGTCTTTAGAAACACAGCTCGTCTAGGAGGCTGGACTAGTTCCCCACAAGAGAACAGAGAAATCAAGAGATTAATCTGTTAAAAGCCCTTGAAAAGCCGTGAGTCCAGGCCCAGCGCTCACGCACTGGTCTTCAGAGGAGCGTCCATCTGTTAAATCACAGCAGAGAGCCGCTCACACAGAGAAACTAGCCTCCAGCAGAGTCAACAGCCCACCGGCTTTATTTGTTCTCACACAAAAACAGCCCAGAGCAGAGCGACAGCATCACACAATTACACACACACACACACACACCCAATTGCATACACACACACACACAATAACACAATTACACACACACAGCCACACAATTACACACACACACAACCACACAATTAAAAACACACACAGCCACACAATTACACACACACAATCACACACACAGCCACACAATTACACACACAATCACACACACAGCCACACAATTACACACACAATCACACACACAGCCACATAATTACAAACACACACACAATCACACACAACTAATCACACAATTACGAACACACACACAGCCACACAATTACACACACACACTATCACACAATTACACACAATCACACAATTACACACACACACACACTATCACACAATTACACACACACACTATCACACAATTACACATGCACAATCACACCATTACACACACACTATCACACAATTACACACACAGCCACACAATTACACACGCACAATCACACTATTACACACACACTATCAAAAAATTACACACACACAATCACAAAATTACACACACATACACTATCACACAATTACACACACAGCCACACAATTACACACAAACACTATTGCACAATTACACATACACTATCACACAATTACATACACAGCCACACAATTACACTCGCACAATCACACTATAACACACACACTATCTAAAAATTACACACACACAGCCACACAATTACACACACAAACACAGCCACACAATTACACACACAATTACGCACACACAGCCACACAATTGCACACACAATTACATACACAGAATCACACAATTACACACACAATTATAAACACACACAATTACACACACAGCCACACAATTACACACACACAAATAATCACACAATTACACACACAATCACACCTTTACACACACACTATCACACAATTACACACACAGCCACACATTTACACACACACAATCACAAAATGACACACACATTTACACACACACACAGCCACACAATTACACACACACAATCACAATTACACACACAGCCACACAATTACACATGCACAATCACACTATTACACACACACACTATCAAAAAATTACACACACACAATCACAAAATTACACACACATACACTATCACAAAATTACACACAGCCACACAATTACGCACACACAGCCACACAATTGCACACACAATTACATACACAGAATCACACTATTACACATACAAGCACACAAATACACACACACACACAGCCACACAATTACACACACACAATCACACACACACACAGCCACACAATTACACACACACTATCAAAAAATTACACACAGCCACACAATTACACACACACACTATCGCACAATTAAACACACACTATCACACAATTATACACACAGCCACACAATTACACACGCACAATCACACTATTACACACACACTATCAAAAAATTACACACAGCCACACAATTACACACACAATTACGCACACACAGCCACACAATTGCACACACAATTACATACACAGAATCACACAATTACACATACAAGCACACAAATACACACACACACAGCCATACAATTAGACACACAAAGCCACACAATTACACACATACAATAACACAATTACACACACACAAAGCCACACAATTACACACACACAATCACAAAATGACACACAATCACACACACACACAGCCACACAATTACACACAAAATCACACACAATCACACAAATACACACACACACAATCAACACTCAGAATACACACATAAGTCACACTCAGCTCCTCTGAGAAAGCTCTATACATGATGCTGTAGCATAGCTGTGAGGATCTGATGGTATTCAGCCTCAAGAACAGTATTCAGGTCAAATGCTGATACTGAAGATTTAGAGCACAAACTCCTCTCTGACTTCTCCCAGAGGAACTGGATGGAGTTCCTCTTCTCCAGAGAACACAGTTCCACTGCTCCACAGCCCAGTGCTGAGGGATTTACATTTACAACATTTAGCACACACTCTTTTAAAGAGCGACTTACAAAAGTGCTTTGTCATCTAGTTCAGAGAATAGAGCACATCCTCGTGGGGCTTTCGTTCTCTCTGGCTCACACTCAGCATTAAATAGGATAATTTAATTTGTTTTATTACATGTTATTCTGTAAAACATTACATACATTGTGTGTTGGTGTCACCTTAATAAAACACAATTCACTCCAAACAATAGGTGTTTACGAACCTTAGAGTACACAGTATAGAAAACAAAAAACATACACTACACTGTTTCACCCACAAAATCTTCAGTTCACCAAAGAAAAAAGCAACAAGTCACTTTTAGTTTGTAGTCAACCAAAACACAATAAAGGTCCTTGTTGTCATGCAGCAATAGGATGCAGTAAAGTGAATAAATGCACAGTTCAGAGTGTTATTTTTAATGAAGACAGCCACGTCCTCATCCAACTAATGCTAAGCTATGAATTACACACATAACATTGTTTCGCGAATGAAACCAGGACGTTACATTAATAATCGCCCTTGCGTTTTTAGCCCGAGCGAGTGGGAGATGAATGGAGCAAAGAGAGAGAGGTGGCTACAGGAATAATAAATGAGCCTCTGTGTCTGGACTATAATTGGATGCAGGGAAGAGGGAGGGTGACCTCTTTATAGTCAGCAGTATGTGTGTGTGTGCGTGTGTGAGTTATGATATTAATATACATATGATATTTCTGGGTTCTTCTTCTGCAACTTTATCATATTGAGGTTTGAGCTGGAGGCAAGGTTCCTTCTCTTAAATGAGGTGCTCTTTAATTGAATAGAATTAAACATAGAGCCGAGATTTGGCTCATCCTCTCTTCTATATTGTGTTGTTCTATACGATGCTATGCAAAAATGAGAAACTTGACTCTATGACACAATTTGGTGTACATTTCTGTTAAAATAGTTCAAAGGAGAGTAAAATATTGAGCCTCCTGAAGAAAACACAGGATAGTTGCTGTAATAATAATAATAATATTAATAATAACGTCACCATACATCAAGCGAGACCTGTAGTAATAAAAACAATAAAATCATCATATTTCAGGTGGTTGTTAGGGTTTTGCTTCAGCATGCACTGCACAGTCAGATCAAACCATCTCTGAGTGGTACACTGTTAAAATCTTAATAACTGTGGGATGAGTTAGTGGATGAAGTTCATTGTCTGTAACACTTATCCAGGTCAGGGCGGCTGTGGGTCCGGAGCCTACCAGGAATCATGGGGCACAAAGCAGGAACACACCCTAGAGGGGGCGACAGTTCATCACAGGGCGACACACACTCAAACTTATGGACAATTTTGAGTTGCCAATCCACCTACCAACGTGTTGTTTCTGGAGTGTGGGAGGAAACCGGAGCAAACCCACGCAGACACAGGGAGAACACACCACACTCCTCACAGACAGTCACCCGGAGGAAACCCACGCAGACACAGGGAGAAAACACCACACTCCTCACAGACAGTCACCCGGAGGAAACCCACGCAGACGCAGGGAGAACACACCACACTCCTCACAGACAGTGACCCGGAGGAAACCCAGACACACTTTCTTTACTAAAGAACCCTCCACATTTAATCTTGTTAAATTAGGCATGATCATTTATGGCATTTGGCAGACACTCCTAATCCAGAGTGACTCAAAAGCTTATTGGTACAAACCGGATTCCAAAAAAGTTGGGACATTAAACAAATTGTAAATAAAAACTGAATGCAATGATGTGGAGGTGCCAACATCTAATATTTTATTCAGAATAGAACACAAATCACAGATCAAAAGTTTAACTGAAAGAATGTATCATTTTAAGGGAAAAATATGTTGTTTCAAAATTTCATGGTGTTAACAAATCCCAAAAACGTTGGGACAAGGCCATTTTTTACCACTGTGTAGCATCCCCCCTTCTTACAACACTCAACAGACATCTGGGGACAGAGGAGACCAGTTTCTCAAGTTTAGAAATAGGAATGCTCTCCCATTAATGTCTAATACAGGCCTCTAACTGTTCAATCGTCTTGGGCCTTCTTTGTCGCACCTTCCTCTTTATGATGCGCCAAATGTTCTCTATAGGTGAAAGATCTGGACTGCAGGCTGGTCATTTCAGTACCTGGGTCCTTCTCCTATGCAGCCATGATGTTGTGATTGCTGCAGAATGTGGTCTGGCATTATCTTGTTGAAAAATGCAGGGTCTTCCCTGAAAGAGATGATGTCTAGATGGGAGCATATGTTGTTCTAGAACCTGAACATAGTTCTCTGCATTAATGGTGCCTTTCCAGACATGCAAGCTGCCCATGCCACAAGCACTCATGCAACCCCATACCATCAGTGTTCCATAAAGAACTTCTAATCTGACCACAGTCTTCCATTTTGCCACACTCCATTTTAAAAGACCCCTGGCCCAGTGCAAATGTCTGAGCTTGTGGAACTTGCTTAGAAATGGCTTCCTCTTTGCACTGTAGAGTTTCAGCTGGCAACGGTGGACACGGTGGATTGTGTTCACTGACAATGCTTTCTGGAAGTATTCCTGAGCCCATTCTGTTATTTCCTTGACAGTGGCATTCCTGTTTGAGGTGCAGTGACGTTTAAGGGCCCGGAGATCATGAGCATCCAGTAGAGTTTTACGGCCTTGACCCTTACGCACAGCAATTGTTCCAGATTCTCTGAATCTTTTGATGATGTTGTACACGGTTGATGATGATAATTTAAAAGTCTTTGCTATTTTACGCTGGGTAACACCATTCTGGTATTGCTGCACTATCTTTCTGCCCAACAATGGTGGAATTGGTGATTCTCTTACCATCTTGGCTTCAGAGAGACACTGACACTCTGAGAAGCTCTTTTTATACCCAATCATGTTGTCAATTGACCTAATTAGTGTTAATTGGTCTTCCAGCTGTTCGTTATATGCTCAATTTCCTTTTTCTAGCCACTTATTGCTACTTGTCCCAACTTACATTTACTCAGATTAAACTTTTGATCTGTCATCTATGTACTGTTACGAATACATTATTGACATTTGCCATCTCCACATCATTGCATTCAGTTTTCATTCACAATTTGTTAAGTGTCCCAACTTTTTTGGAATCCGGTTTGTATTACAGGAAGATCAATGCAGTGTTAGGAGTCTTGCCCAAGGACTCTTATTGGTGTAGCACAGACTGGTTGTCCAAACCTGGAACTGAGCCAATGGTGCTACCAGTGTGAGGCTTTTGGGAGAAAATAGTTAAGGAAGTATGTATTTAAAGAGTACTGATTGTTCTTAGAAATTTTCTTAAGACAAGTTTATTTATAGAGTGTCACGGGAACGTGAAGGGTGGACTTACGGAGGCGGACACACTCGCTACAACACAGACAGTTTAATAAAGAGCAAACAGAACAAACGAACTTGACGAGAAACACGAAATAACATTACTTATAAACAGGAATAGAGCAAGAGACAAGCAAGGGACCGAACAAGAAACGAGAAACGAGCTAGAGAAACAAACACTACAATAACAATACAGAAGAAGGAAGGAAACAATACAATACGAACGAGTATAACAACACAAACACAAACACAAATGACCGATCACAGGAAGTGAGTGAAGAGGACTTAAATACAAGAACTAACAAGAAACACCTGACACAGATAATGACAAAGAGCCGGAACAAAAGGTGGAGCTAGAGTGGAACAAGGGCGGAGATAGGAAAAACAACAAACAGACAGAGCCACATGGAAGGAGAAAACAAACAAGAAAGTGCCAAGATGTGACATAGAGCATCTTTCATACAAAAGCAATTCAAAGTGCTTTACAGAGGAAAAGGTCCTATAAAACAATTAAAATATTGCAGTAAAAGGAAATACATAAAAAGAGTAAAAGAAAACATAATAAAAATGATTTTAAAATGAATTTAAAATGATACAATAAGAGAAAAGAACTAAAGTGCTGTTACAGAATAAAAAGTGCAGAGAATTTTTAAGAGAAAAGAAAAAAAGGACAATTTTAAAGACTATTTTGAAGAATAGCTTTAGCTTAAGTGGAAAAAAAGTCACATTTAAGCAAATCTTACTTCTTAAGACACTTTTGTGAATCTGGGCCCAGGTCAGGGACCGTCTGGTAAAAGAGTGTGGACCAGGCCCTTGTTCAGAAAACACGCCTGGCCTTTCCTCAATGAGAAGAGCGTGATCCATCCATGAAGTGAATCGCTCTCCACTCAACAATAGTCTGTGAGTAGGTGGGCGGATATTATAGAGTGTGTGTGTGGCCATTGTGTTAAACCCAGTATAGATCCATTCAGCAAATCTGAGTGGGTTGTATAAACACTCCACACCAAACCCATCCACCATCAAGTAACTGTGTTTAAGAGCCTCTCAGTGTGTGTGTGAGGATGTGTTTCAGCGTTTTACACTGAACAATCACTGGATTAGGAACATCTACATTGTTTCTACACTCACTGTCCATTCTCTCATCACCACTGACCACACAGGAGCACTTTGTAGTTCTAAAATTACAGACTGTAGTCCATATGTTGCTCTGCATACTTTGTTACACCCCCCCCCCCTCTTCCCCGTTCTTCAGCACTCAGGACCCCCACAGAGCAGGTGTAATGTGGTGGTGGATCATTCTCAGCGCTGCAGTGACACTGACGTGGGGGTGGTGTGTTAGTGTGTGTTGTGCTGGTGTAGAGTGGATCAGACACAGCAGTGCTGCTGGAGTTTTTAAACCCTGTGTCCACTCACTGTCCACTCTGTGAGACACTCCTCCCTCATTGGTCCACCTTGTAGATGTAAAGTCAGAGACAGTAGCTCATCTGTCGCTGCACAGTGTGTGTCTGTCGTCCTCTAGTCCTTCATCAGTGACACAGGACGCTGTCGGCTGGATGTTTTATACTGAGATACTGAGGGGTTTAAAAACTCCAGCAGCACAGCTGTGTCTGATCCACTCTACACCAGCACAACACACACTAACACACCACCACCACATCACACCTGCTCTGTGGGGGTCCTGAGCACTGAAGAAATGTAGAAGGGTAAAATGGGGATAAGAAAGTATGCAGAGCAACATATGTCTGTTATTGTAGAAGGACATAATGAGCTGGTTTCCTGTCTGTGTGGCTGGTTGTACAAGGCTGTCATTAATATGATGAATGAGCCTCAGAGACAAAAACATGTTCAGGTTCCAAACTCTTCTCGTCCAAAGCCACGTAACAGCCGGTGAATCTGGATATTTTTTGGGTGAATGACGTACGGCGCAACCATCTGCCTCACCATAGTGAGCTCTGTTATTTCATGCCAGCTCTAAATGGTGGGCACCAAATGGCTCAGTGAAAAAATTATGTCTTTTCATGGAGTGCAGTACTACAGTTAATATTCCTCACTCTGAGATTGCTGTAAAGATATTATGAGATAATTTGTAATTTTTTATATAATTATCTGTGCGAGTGATTTTATCCAGTAAAAAAAAACAATCTCCACTGGCAGATCATTTAACATGTTTTTTTATTGGATACAAACCAGCTCTCTCTGGACATAACCACTTAAAAACAAGCAACACTATTGGGAAATAAATGGAATGATCTAATTTTAATCTCTGAATGAGAAATGCAAGCATTGTTGGCTAAAGACCAAGGCGCAACAGCTTCTGTCCTCCACAGAAACCATGAGAAACAAACCCCAGCATAAACACCATCGCTCAGTGATCACTGAACTCTCACTGGTTATTTTTGTCGTATCCAGAGTAGCCCCTGTAACTTCAGCATATGAACAGGTTTCCAGCGCTGATTAAAAAATAATAAAGACTTCTGACACAGACTTTGAGATACAAAAGAGAAGAATTAAGGCTTTCCAAAGAAGAGTTCATTCTGAGTCGCCCTGGGTCCAGACAAGACTGACCCTCCCAGAAAATACACAGATTATATTCCCTTCACTGGGCAACGAGGGGTCAACACCAGGCTTCTCTTTGTCTTTCCCGAATCCAGCAAACCCCTTTCCCAAATCACATGAGGATCTGAAGGGTCTAAACCTTCATGATCTGTTACTTCATTATCCACAAAGCTCCCGTTATTTTCAAACCCAGGATTAAACTCATTTACAGTGTAACACTCAGCAGGTCTTAGGCCTCACTAAGGTGCAGCCTTGAACCGGCCGTCTCTGGCAGCTGCCCACTCCACTTCTATGGTAAAGATGACAGAAACTACAAAACTATCACAGTTTCAGGCCTTAGCCTTGGATACAGCAGGTGCTTTAATAATAAGACAGAGCTATTGTAAGATTTAGATAAAAAGCGCTAATGTGATGATTATCAGAACTCTGCTGAACTACTGTGGGCTTCTTTAACGTCACTGATAAACTTTCTCAGACCTCACAGACCAACTCAGAGAATCAGCTTCATAATTTCACCATTATTAGTTGTAATATTTTACATTAAACACTATAACTATTGTATGTTGAGGTATAGAATACTGGGGCTTTCCAAAAGCAGCAGAACAGACATAAAACCTTCTTGAAATTATTCATATTTTCCCCGAATTCTGTGATTAATATATATTTAGCTCCATCACCTGAAACAGCTAAGGAGAGACAGCCTTCAACAAAAAGGAAACATGCTACAAATCAGATTGTCTGCTGTTTTTTATTCCTAGGTTTTTGATAAACATTCTTCCCAGTTTTTATCAGTCTCCACACTTCTGCACTGTTAGCTGTGATACTTCAAGCACGTGGAGGGCGGAACAAGTGCATGCCTCCTCCAAAAGCCATGGTCTGTTTGTCAGTACCAAGAACACAAAGACTGTACCTCTGTTCTCCAGAAGAACGTTCTTGAGAAGTCAGCTCACAGGAGCAAATTCATGTTGCTGCAGTGAACGATGGGATCAGACTGTTCTCGATGGAGAATAAGGAAGTAATGCATCTTCGTTATTTTGGAAGGAGCAAGAACAACATCCGGGAACTTTAACCTCGTTCGCCGTTTGTGTTCTTGAGTACTGGAACATCATTTCCGAAGTGTAAGCTAACGTCAGTCAAGAACACGAGAACATAAGAACAAACACTGAGAATAAGCCATGATGTCAATCACCAGCTTATTGCTGCATTGGCCCAAAATTGACAGAGAGTCTAGAGCTGTTTCTCAATACAAAGTATGTCAAGTTCACACTGCTGTACTTGGTAGTACAGACTCGATGAGTTCGACTCGCGATTACAAACTCCAGAGGAAGGGAGGATGCTGTGGTCATTCTGCAGTTTGAGAGCCAGCGTACTTGAGGAAATGCATTCTGGGATATCTGACTTTCTCAAGTCTACAGAAGTCATGTCCTAATGCATCCTTGATAATACAGGTGGAGCAAGAACACATCCGGGGATTTGGACTATACTGGGCTAGACTTTTAAATGGAGCAGTACTCAGGCTGTTGATGGTGTTTTCCAAATACAGACAAGAACACACACTGAAAACGGCTTGGTACTTTCAGTGCCTTAAGTTGGCCTCACTGTCAGTATTCTGCCAGTTGCATTCTGATTGGTCCTCTGCCTCCTTCCACATGTCATGTCAAAATAGCAGACTTGTGATTGGTCCTGGCACGGTGGCGCAGCAGGTAGTGTCGCAGTCACACAGCTCCAGGGGCCTGGAGGTTGGGGGTTCGATTCCCGCTCCGGGTGACTGTCTGTGAGGAGTTGGTGTGTTCTCCCCGTGTCAGCGTGGGTTTCCTCCGGGTGCTCCGGTTTCCTCCCACAGTCCAAAAACACACGTTGCAGGTGGATTGGCGACTCGAAAGTGTCCGTAGGTATGAGTGTGTGAGTGAATGTGTGTGTGTCTGTGTTGCCCTGTGAAGGACTGGCGTCCCCTCCAGGGTGTATTCCCGCCTTGCGCCCAATGATTCCAGGTAGGCTCTGGACCCCCCGCGACCCTAAAAATTGGATAAGCGGTACAGATAATGGATGGATGGATGATTGGTCCTGTTGAGTGTCACTCAGATTATTTTCCTGTAGTAGGTTTGTGGCCACGTTTAGTGTTTAATGTGAGACTAAATGGCTGGTAACTAGAGAGCCCCATGCTTTAAGCCCTTGTAAAAAAAAATAATAATAATACTGTATATACTATAAATACTGTGTCTTCATCTACTACACTGTTGAAAGGTTGAGGCAAGACATTTGTCACACCAACCACGTTCAAACCTGAAGAATCTCTTTGGCTGAAGGTAATGAAGGTGTTATTGTGTTTGAAAGTGTGTTCCAGTAGAAAATGAAGACATGAGGCTGAGATTGGACCTGCCTCTTCTGTTCAGCGTGTGCTACATTCATCTCTCGCCACTCGCCCGTGTCCTCAGGGACAGAAGAGAAACAGATTGCTTTCTCACCTGTGAGAGACGAGTGGGAATCGAAGAGCCCTGCGTCTGCCATCGATCCGAGACCACCGTGATTTACACGCTGTAAACAGCAGGTGTGAGAAAAAGATGGCACCTCTCCTGTCTCTAGTGCAAACCTGGGCTGTTTTTTGCCTCAAACATCAGTCAGTACAACATAAACACACTGCATGTCCAAATATTTATACACACCTCTAAGAATGAGTGGCTTACTTTAAATTATACCACAGTTAGTTCCAACCCTGCAGTGTGATTGGCTGATGTTTCATTATTGTGCAATAATGGCACTCTGAACCAAGCTCTCCTGGTATTACTCCACAAAATAAACATAGTCTAGCAATGACACCAGCCCTTACAAGACAGTGGTGGGATGCCTAGACATTTTCAACCAACAGGGTTTGGTTTCGGTTTCCACACCTAATTTTGAACAGAGTAAAATTTATGATGCAGTATCTCACAAGGAAAACAAAACAGGAAAATTCTCTGTCTGTGTGGATCTTTTATTTTTTCTCCACTGCTCTCGTTCAGCAGCTCAGTTGATGGATCTGGAGCCACACTCCAAAATACTTACTTTTAACTTGAACAAAGAAAACTGCATCGTTTACACATGTATCATGTATCACTAACCGCTGTAAACAATCGATAAACAAAGGTATTTTACTGTTTCTATTCGTTTCTCTCTGGCTCTGGTGCTGTCCAGATATAAACCGAGAGCAATTCTTGATAACGCAGCCTTGGTTCTCATCAAAACTCATGTAAACACGGAGCGGCCAAGGTTAAAAATCCTGAACGGAGATCGAGAGTTCTTTGAAAAAGGCAAAAAAGGATGTGAGGAGTGTGACGGAACGGCACTGTTTTATCTTGTGGAAGGTTGATGAATAATTTTTTTCTATTTTATTTATCTTAAAACCTAATGATAAACAGAGATAACAAACTGCGGTATAATCTCAACAATACCCTCGAGGTCGGTGCAGTTAGAGAGATATTGGCGCAAGTGACTGATCTTCAGCTTTGTGTCTATGACCGCAGCACACCAGCGCCAGTATCTCACATTATAGCAGGAACCTTGAAGGTATTACAGCTTACTTAATTGGCCCCTATTGCACAGTGCTCCATAGAAGAGCATGACACAAAATGATCACTGTGCCCAGTGCCAAGTGTGAGCTTGCGGGGTGTAGACCCCCCACATTGGGCTGTGAAATGTCACCGTGATGGAGCTCATTCCAACACCTCTGGCATCCAGAGCTAAACATCCAACATCAACACCTGACTTCAGTCATGTTTTTGTGGCTGAATGCCATCAAACCCTCACAGCAATGTTCTGACTTGTAGTGTAAAGCTCTCCTAGAAGAGCAGAGACCATTGCTGTAGTAATAAGACAAGCTCCTGGTTCCTGGATGGTGAAGCAAGTTCGTGAGGCGCCGTATTTGAGTCACTCTCTTCTCACTGAGGTATTTATAGGATGAAGTATATGAATGTTCTCTTTTCTGTTGTGTTTCTGCACCAGGGTCTTTTAGCATTCACTGTTAAACTATAATAAACTCCACGAGAGTGTGTGAATGAGTGACTGGGTGAGGGTGTGAACCTGTTCCCAGGTGTGAGTGTGTGAATGAGTGACTGGGTGTGAGTGTGTGAAACTGCCCACAGGTGTGTGAGTGACTGGGTTAGTGTGTGAAACTGTCCAAAGGTGTGTGTGAAACTGTTCACAGGTGTGAGTGACTAGGTGAATGTTTGACACTGTCCACAGGTGTGAGTGACTGGGTGAATGTTTGACACTGTCCACAGGTGTGAGTGTGTGAGTAACTGGGTGAGTGTGTGAAACTGTCCAAAGGTGTGAGTGACTGGGTGAATGTTTGACACTGTCCACAGGTGTGAGTGTGTGAGTAACTGGGTGAGTGTGTGAAACTGTCCAAAGGTGTGAGTGACTGGGTGAATGTTTGACACTGTCCACAGGTGTGAGTGTGTGTGTGATTGAGTGAGTTTGTGAAACTGTCCCCAGGTGTGAGTGTGTGTGTGACTGAGTGAGTGTATAAAAACTGTCCCCAGCTGTGAGTGTGTGTGTGTGATTGAGTGAGTGTGTGAAACTCTCCCCAGGTGCGAGTGTATACTACAGTATATAGGTCAGTGTTCACACAGTTCTCCTGCAGCTCCGTCATCAATCAACCCGACCTTGCTCTCCCTGTGCCGCTGTTCCTCTGCTCTTACACAATGCTGAGGAGAGGAAACCGGGCTCGGCGAGGAGATGCGAGCTTGTGTCTGAGATATTTTCAGCCTCAGCATCAATGCGCCTGTCAGCGTAGGAGGTTAATAAGCTGCAGCTCTTCACAGCTCTGTCGCACTCACACACCAATCTGCTGCTCTGTTGGAGGAACAGGAGAAGGAGGGGCTTTATTTTATTTTATGAAGAGACGTGTTGGGCTCTTGGATCTTAGCATCCTTTTACGTCAAACGGCAACAACCGTAAACTTGGATCAAAGACGAGTTTAACTTGGATCCAATGACAGGTTTTTGTCAGTTTTCAGTGTGAAAACAAACGACATTTCATCCTGGATACACTTCAGATATTTTTTATATTTCCTCACCTCGGATGTTCAGTCTCAGAAGTTGGTTGCACTCTCATTACAACTTTCCCACCAAACACCAGGCGTCATATGAATCTGATTGGTTCTCCATAGCCTTTATTTCGCTCAAAAATAGACACTGAAATTTAGGCCGTTTGTTCCTCCTGAATCGGTCCAGATTTAGCCCAAGACCAACGTCAGTTTTCAGACCATTTTCCACTTTTCTACCAATTTTAGTCGTAGAGGGATGCTTTTTGTAGATATCTTTTCACCTTTCGTTTCCAACCAAATATAAATGTGTGTAAAATATAATTTTGTGTCTGTTTCCTTTTCCCACTGCAGGAGATTATTATTCTCTCCAGCTCCACGTCCTTTCAGACCCACAGTTTGAGCTCTTCTCACAGTGGAAGGATGGAGAGCTGGGGATATGTTCAGATCTGAAGTGAGTCAGAGTGGACCTCTTTCAGAAATGAAAGCGTTAAGTTCTGTTCATTTGTTGGGGGCAGAAAAGCAGAATGTCTCTATTAAGCAGATAACATCAGGCAAAAGTGAAGCCTTAGTAATGGACAGAAGTGCAATCAGGTCCTGCACGGTTGTTATGATCATGTTTTCTCTGAAGCTTTTCTCATTCTTTGGGTCCAGTTTTAAAAAAATAATGATTTTACTTATTTTCTCTTTTGTGATTGCGCTCGTTTCAGACACGGCTCCTGAAACAGGAATCTTTCATATCACACATTATAGCAGTGTGACTGGAAATGAATGAATCAATGAATGTTTGTCAGTGACTTTTGCACAGTGCAGTACAAGTTCAAAAGACAATTTTCAAAATAACAGTCCTTTATTTATATATTATTATTATTTCATGTTTTATATGACGTTACCATGTTTTGTTCAAAATTTCAAGAATAAAAAATGAATAAAATGATTAATAATACACTAACTAATATTTAATATTTATTTTTGTCCTAATTTGATGTCCACATGTGGAATATGAAGAGGTCTGGGTGTGTTATATATAAAACACATACATATAACCCCATTTATACAGAGGCGGTGCTCAGCAGCTGCACGTTTGCTCGGTTCTGTTTTGTTGTGGGGTTATTTAAGGTGGTTCTGGGTTGTATTTGTGTTGTCATGTGTGTCAAAGGTTTCCAATTTGTGCGTGTTGTGGTTCCCACTGGTGGAGCCCAATTCCCCTCCAGGAGTTTGGGGTGGAGGGAGGATAAGGTTCACTGCCAGTTCCACCATACACCAAGCCCAAATAGCTGCTTGTGCCCTTGCTCCTTTCTGCCCAGTGCCCTCAGAGGGCGATAAAGGAAGGTTCTCTTGTTGCAGTAATAGTTCACTCTCATTTCCCCACCTCTGTCACATTATTACTATTACACAGGCACACGCATTCATCACAACTGACCTTTTACAATTTGTATTACCTCATTTTTAAAGTCATTTTGCAGTTACTAGCGGGCTATTGTTATTTATTTATGAGTTATTTGTACACATTATTCAGTGTTTTAGAATCTACAGCTCTGTTTAAACGGTCCATTCTCCACAGTGGAACACAGTTCCGGTTCTTAATGAACCGTCTGTGACCTGCTTTGAATAGAACCCCACAGCAGTGTTCTCCCCCTGTGTAAACAGCCCTGTTCAGAACGCCCGCTTTCAGCACCTGTTCCTTTAAATCAGTGGTGCCCAAACTTTTCCTGCCGTGCCCCCTTTTGTAGATGAGAATATTTTGGGGCCCCTGTCCCGCCCCCCAAATCAACACATGTACGCCTCTTTTACTTCCAAGCTCCTCTGGAATGTATTTATACAAAAATGCAACTACTTATAGAAAAAAACAAAACAAAAATAAAGTGATTGAG
This sequence comes from Hoplias malabaricus, assembly GCF_029633855.1. Classification (NCBI taxonomy): domain Eukaryota; kingdom Metazoa; phylum Chordata; class Actinopteri; order Characiformes; family Erythrinidae; genus Hoplias; species Hoplias malabaricus. The sequence goes on along the minus strand of NC_089802.1, from coordinate 38,767,124 downwards.
CTTAAGTCAATGTTAAACATATTTGCTCCTAATTGCTTCCCTTCACAAAAAATAAATTATAAAACATCTTCCTGAGAGAAGCCTAAAACCTGCATTTTTACTCACTCCAAAAGAGACACAGTTAATCCCCTCATCTCCTCCGGGAGTGGTATGAGTTTCTTTGAGATGTGCCCCGTCATATTTTCCCTTTGAAGTTGTGGCTTGAGAAAACTCATCATCTGCTGCACGTTTAACTCTCACAGACTTGTCCATCTCTAGCAGCGCTCAAACGTGCGTGGCTTGCCATGGCCTCCCCCAAAATAGCTCCCCACTCCCCACTTTGGGAACCATTGCTTTAAATGATAAGCAGCCGCTCGCTGTTCGCCCCGACCCCAAGCGCACAGCAGTGTGGAGCTCTGTCTTTTAGCCATTTTTCGCTCAGTTCTCTTTCTTCTCAATTCTTGTTTCCTCCGTTTTATTTTAAAACACTTGCTCTTTATATTCTTTACTGTGCTGATGTAACACTATCTATCTGTCAAACTGAGCCTCTCAAACACTTTGGATTTATTTTGGGGAAAAACACTGATTCCAGCCTTCTTCCATGTTGTGGTATGAGTATAAACCCACAAATGATTATATAATGTAATAACACAGGATATTGTTGTGTAATGACCATGGGGGGTGGGGGGTGGGGGGGGGGTTGATGTAACAGCCACTGTCTGACTAATTAATTCTTAATCAAGTGATTAGGGAATGAGGAAGGAAAAATAATACCTGTTTATTTTAATATTACATAATGGTCATGCTTATTAGTCAGAAACTCAGCTCCACTGACCACACAGAAGCACTTTGTAGTTCTAAAATTAGACTGTTGGTGGTGGTGTGTTAGTGTGTGTTGTGTTGGTACAGGTGGATCAGTTACTGCTGGAGTTTTTAAACCCTGTCCAGCATGCTGTCAACTGGATGTTTTTGGTCGGTGGACTATTCTTAATCCAGCAGTGACACTGAGGGGTTTAAATACTCCAGCAGCACTGCTGTGTCTGATCCACTCTACACCAGCACAACACACACTAACACACCACCACCACGTAATTTTTCTACAGCTCCATTGTGTATGTGGCAAATGAATTTAAACCAATCTGTGAGGAGTGTGGTGAGTTCTCCCTGTGTCTGCGTGGGTTTCCTCCGGGTAACTGTCTGTGAGGAGTGTGGTGAGTTCTCCCTGTGTTTGCGTGGGTTTCCTCCGGGTAACTGTCTGTGAGGAGTGTGGTGAGTTCTCCCTGTGTCTGCGTGGGTTTCCTCCGGGTAACTGTCTGTGAGGAGTGTGGTGAGTTCTCCCTGTGTTTGCGTGGGTTTCCTCCGGGTAACTGTCTGTGAGGAGTGTGGTGAGTTCTCCCTGTGTCTGCGTGGGTTTCCTCCGGGTGACTGTCTGTGAGGAGTGTGGTGTGTTCTCCCTGTGTCTGCGTGGGTTTCCTCCGGGTGACTGTCTGTGAGGAGTGTGGTGTGTTCTCTCTGTGTCTGCGTGGGTTTCCTCCGGGTGACTGCCTGTGAGGAGTGTGGTGTGTTCTCCCTGTGTCTGCGTGGGTTTCCTCCGGGTAACTGTCTGTGAGGAGTGTGGTGTGTTCTCCCTGTGTCTGCGTGGGTTTCCTCTGGGTGACTGTCTGTGAGGAGTGTGGTGAGTTCTCCCTGTGTCTGCGTGGGTTTCCTCCGGGTAACTGTCTGTGAGAAGTGTGGTGAGTACTCCCTGTGTCTGCGTGGGTTTCCTCTGGGTGACTGTCTGTGAGGAGTGTGGTGTGTTCTCCCTGTGTCTGCGTGGGTTTCCTCCGGGTGACTGTCTGTGAGAAGTGTGGTGAGTTCTCCCTGTGTCTGTGTGGGTTTCCTCCGGGTGACTATCTGTGAGGAGTGTGGTGAGTTCTCCCTGTGTCTGTGTGGGCTTCCTCCGGGTGACTGTTTGTGAGGAGTGTGGTGAGTTCTCCCTGTGTCTGTGTGGGTTTCCTCCGGGTGACTATCTGTGAGGAGTGTGGTGAGTTCTCCCTGTGTCTGTGTGGGTTTCCTCCGGGTGACTATCTGTGAGGAGTGTGGTGAGTTCTCCCTGTGTCTGCGTGGGTTTCCTCCCACACTCTAAAAACACACATTGGTAGGTGGATTGGAGACTCAAAAGTGTTCATAGGTCTGAGTGTGTGTTGCCCTGTGAAGGACTGGCGCCCCCTCCAGGGTCTGTTCCTGCCTTGAGCCCAGTGATTCCGGGTAAGTTCCCTACAACACTGCCTCCCTGAACTGGATAAGGGTTACAGACAATGAATGAATAGTTCAATATGCTAAAATATGCTAATGTGTTATAGCTAGAGACCAGAGTTGCGATGATGCAGCTTAAATGTGCCATTAGCTACAACACAGTAATGATATTGGACATTAAAATGTATTTGACACATGATTTTAATAATTCGTCAAACAGAGCATACACCAGGATGTGCCTTTTAAGGTGGAACAGAAAATTCAAATTAGAAGCTAAAATGTGCACATTCCTAATGAGGTTCAAGCCGTGTGGTTGATCCTCTGCTATTTTTAATAACTTCCTGGGCATGGAAAGAGTACATTAAATATTAAAATCTTTATTAATATTCAATGCAGACTATTTTCCTGGTTTAAATTATGACTTGTATCTTAAAAATAAAGTCTTCTCCTCTTTGGAATGGACGGGTCATTTGTAACTCCTCGGTTTCCTCAGATTAATGGATCCTTCTCAGAAATCATTAATACGATGCAGGAGTTCATTTTTCTGAGACGTTGTGTTTCTATATTCACGATCAGGAAGGGACTCGGTGTTGAGTAATAGACGTTATTACAGCGGCTGTGACACGGTCGTTTATAACAGCACTCCGCAGTCAGAGTTTACATCTCAGTTTCACAAAGCATGTTTCAGAGGGTCTGTGCCAAGACTGCATCCGAGGTGGGGGGGTGCGGGGGTGTCGTTCAGTTTTGTTTACTCCTGTCATTAGCATAGGTGTGTGTTTAGAAAAGTGCTGGGAATGAGAATCAGAATTAGATATACTTTATTGGCCACTGTGCTGCACACAGAGGAATTGTTTTGTCTTCATTTAACCCAATCCGGGCAGTGAAACACACATTTACACACACACTGGTGAACACGAGGGGGCAGTGAGCAGTGGACAGCCCTAGCCACGGCGCCTGGGGAGCAGTTGGGGACTAAGTGCCTTGCTCAGGGGCACTTCAGTCATAAAGTGACTGAAAACAAGAACTCTGGGGCTCAAACCCGCAACCTACCAGTTACAATAAATAAAGACAGACAGAAAGAGAGGCAGAGAAAAAGAGTGGTTGAGTAAAGAGTGACAGAGGGAAAAGGTAGGGAGAGAGAGAGAGAGAGAGAGAGAGAGAGAGAGGGAGAGAGAGAGAGAGAGAGAGAATCAGTGTGTACTGAGTTGAGGTGATAATTGTCGTCTGGATGTTTAATGCAGCTCTCTGAGGACTGACTGTGTGTGTGTTTGTGGCTGTTCAATGTCACAGCTGGACTGAGAATAGCCCACTAACCAAAAATAACCAGCTGCTGAAGAAGGAGAGGACAGCTTGGGTTAAATTCTAGCCTGTTCTCCACAGTGCGGTAGTTAGGTTACAGTAAAAGTTATGCATAAGGTAAGGGTTAGGCTTGTAGTATTTCAGTTTAGGTTTAAGGTTAGGATTATGTTAAGGTTAGGGTTTAGGGTCAGGTTTAGAGTTAGGGTTTATAGTTAGGTTGATTGAGGTTAGAGTATAGGGTTAGGTTTAGAGTGAGATTTAGGGCTAGGATTAGAGAGAGGATTAGGGTTAGGTTTAGAGAGAGGATTAGGGCTAGGTTTAGAGAGAGGGTTAGGGCTAGGTTTAGAGAGAGGGTTAGGGCTAGGGTAGGAGTAGCTGTTATGGTCAGGGTAATTTTCCACAAATTGAATTGTAAGTCCATGTAATGTCACCTTAAATTATAGAGACAAGTGTGTGTGTGTGTGTGTGTGTGTTGTCTGTGGTGTGAACATGAGCTGAATGAGTCAAGCGGTACCGTGTTGGCTAATCAGGAGCATAAACTCAATATTAACCTGTAATCAGAGTGTGTGCAAGTGGAGTGCTGCATTAGCATTCGGTCGCTAACTCTCTGATTGTTGTAATTAATGAAAATATCAGCTTGATTATGAACCAGATGATAACTGAGATCCCATTTCAAACACAACTGCAGGCAGAAACATCTCTACCGGGCAGGACCAGTGGACTCCTCTAACACAAATACCTTCAGAAGCTTTCGGATGGCACCACAGTGCCCACACTACTGGTATAAATCCATATACCAGCCTTTACCAACACTAAGGTGCCTTCTGGAGCAGCTAAGGTCACCATTCCCAATGCCAAGGAGTATAAAGTCCCCAGCACATGGCTCTGGAGCAGGGGTTTTCAAACTTTTTGTCAAGTGACACACATTCGTGACCCGGTAAACACAAACTCTGAATGATTACTACATTATTATCTCTACAAAATGGTAACTGGGAGAAGTGGGAGAAAATATATGATTGTGGAACTCTTCTGAAGGCATATGACACCTCAAATTTACCTGAAGGCCAGCAACTCCTCGGATATCACTGCAGACTGGTGAACAGCTACCTTAAAAGCACTGCTAGTCATTCTGATGATGTATCAGGGTCTTAAAGGGTCAACTTTTAATCTAAAAAGGGAAGATTTTAATCCCTACACCCTGTAACTCCGTCTCAAGGATGAGACTGGAAAACAGATGTACATATTTATTTTGTATTTATGTGCCTTTTAAAATGAAGAGTTGGTGTGTTCTCTGTGTCTGTGTGGGTTTCCTCCGGGTGCTCTGGTTTCCTTCCACATCCAAAAACACACGTTGGTAGGTGGATTGGAGACTCAAAAGTGTCCGTAAGTGTGAGTGTGTGTGTGAATGTGTGAGTGTTGCCCTGTGAAGGACTGGCGCCCCCTCTAGGGTGTATTCCTGCCTTGCGGCCAATGATTCCAGGTAGGCTCTGGACCCACCACGACCCTGAACTGGATAAGGGCTACAGATAATGAAAGAATGCATGAATGTCTGTTAAAATTCAGTTACTATTATTACTATTATTAGTAGTTTTCTCTGTGACCTATTTATTATTTTGGTGACACACCCAGCATTGAAAAGCCATGGAGTCATGGAGCTCCATCCAGTACATTTGGGAGGGACTGGAGTGGTGTTTGTGATTCAGAGCTTCTCCTCCAACATTAGCACCTGACTTCACTCATGTTTATGTATCCGAATGCCATCAAATCCTCACCTCAAATGTTACAACATTTCAGTGCACAGTCTTCACTAAAGAGGAGGAACTGTTTCTGCAGCCAAAGGTGAATCAGCTTCCTGTTATTATCCCTCGTTTCAGGAGAAACAGCGTAGTTGAGCTAATGAGAATGAAAACACTGTTTGAATCACAAACTCTTATTCATCTCTCGAGGCTGATCCCAAAGTCAAGTATCTTTTGAAGTCTAAATTTGGCAGAATCGTCTCTCTCGCCTTCACAGAGGCTTAGAAAGATCTTCACAAACAAAACATCAGAAATGACAGTCACAGGGTAGTGCTGGTAATCCAAGGCTTAGGCTCATCACTCGGCTTCTTCTAATGATCAGCAACTTTCACCGTCCTCCACAGTGGAACATAGTTCTGTTTCTTAATGAAACGTCTGTGACCTGCTTTGGTCCAAACCCCACGAGCCCCACAGCAGTATTCTCCCCCTGTGTAAACAGCCCTGTTCAGAACGCCCGCTTTCAGCACCTGTTCCTTTAAATGATAATGAGCCGCTCGCTGTTCACCCCGACCCCGAGCGCACAGCAGTGAGGAGCGAGGAGCAGAAGCTCTGGGTTTTAGCCGTTTTCACTCTGTTCTCTTTCTTCTCTGTTCTCCTTTTCTCCATTTTTACTCAGTGCTCTTATTTCTCCGCTCTCGTTGTGTCTGTTTTACTGAGTTTAACGGGTCCAGCGCTGTGATTGGACAGACCCAGATGATGGGGGACAGGCACTTAAGAAGCGGAGCGGAATCATAACGACTCATTTTATCCCATGATTTCTGACTTTGAACAAGACCAGTCAGTTTTCTGTGTGCGGGAGTTTTTCATACTATGTCCCCAGAGCTGGACCACCCTATAATCTCAGTACGCACTTACAACACACTTGCATAGGGCCCTACAAATTAATGAAGCCCCCCGTGTCCCCTTGCATCAATTTAGGAAGAATTATTGTCTCTCATTAATCAAAAGATGAAGTGAAACAATCCTTCAGGACACGACAAGTGAAAAATAAGACTTCATGAGAGCGAACTGTGGGAGCAGATAAATGTGTGATCATTCTTCTTGAGGTTGGATTACTAATAAAAAATAGTCTAGTAACCACAGCAATGGGAATATATTTAGAGGTGGAGGATGGAATACAACTCCAGTGTGCGTGAAACAAACTTTGAACCAGAAAAGTGAAACGTAAACAGATACTGCCAGGTTTATATTGTCTAGTACTCCTTTATACTCTCTCAAATACACCAGTACACTCTGAAAATTGCATTATATTCCATTCCACATTAAACAGTGATGTTGTTACTTCCAATTTTTAAGGTGAGTTCTTCAAAGCTTCAGTGCCACATTAAATGCTGCTGTCATTGTCACACAGTCACACTAACGACAGCTTATTTTCGTGACACCTTAAACAGTGAAGCAGTTAAAGGGCCTGGATGAAACCGCTGCACCATTTAAAGTGATACAATGCTAAAAGCTGGAGAATAAACAGCTAAGTTGGCTTCTTTCCCACCTTAAATGCTGCAGCTGCTATATATTAAGTGTTGGGTTCTTGCTCACCGGCTGCTTATTTGATTTTTCTATTCCACCTTAAATTGTGTAGGAGTTTAATTCAAGTGATACATCTTGGTTACATAGGTTATAGGTATTCCATCTTAAATTCTACATCTGCAGCGTTAAATGTGTTCATACTACCAGGCTGTAGTCACGTCACATGGAGGAGAACCTAAACGCTGAGTCCGACCGAGCGACTCGAGCTCGTACCAAAGACAAACCCAGCATCTTTGGTGTGGACGTGCTGTGTTTTGACTTTAATGAAGACAACGCTGAACAAAAAGAAGTCAAATGTAAAGGCTGTTTCAGCCAAAGCACAATCACACACTAAATATAAACAGAGAAAAGAGAAAATAAGAGAGGTACAAGCTCCCAGTGACATTAGAGAAACTATCCCAGCTTTAACTCTGGAGAATATTTACAGCACAAGCCTCGCCACTGAACTCTGAGGGTCACAAATACAACAACAACATAATCGTTCATTAATCGTCACCGTGGTAAAATGTGTAATTAATGCTATAAGTAGTCCTCACATCGCCAAGCACTAATGTGCCCTAATTAAAGGTACAGTATATGTTCTCGTGAGGGTACCAGCCTAGAGACAGTTTTTATGACAGTGTAGGTTTAACTCTCAGATTTTAACCCCTTCAACTCTATATCTGTAAACCGAACACTGTAGAATTCATAGTGCACAATGCAGCTATGAAACACATTAAGTTCGCTCACTCTGACCACACCAAAAACTGAGCAGGAGACAGCGGGTGAACTCTGAGGAGGCTGGGTGGCTGTGCTGTGTGCACTGAAGCTGGACCTCCATCACTCAGCAGGAGTCATAGTGGGATGTGTTTTGTCACAGGAAACTGATTTACAGGGTGTGAAATGTGTAGGTGGAGCAGATTTGGGCGTAGTCTTCACAACTCCAATTTGGGAGAAACACCACACTCCACCCACTGCTTCCACACCCAATGAACACTCTTTTCTGCTTCAGTTTCCTGAGACGAAAAACTTCACATACCAATGCCACCCCGTCACTTCTCTCTCTTCCATGACTGCCTTCTCCTGCTGAGTGCCGGGGTATGGTGGGGGGTCCAGTTTCTGTCCCCTCAGGCAAAACCACCCAGAGCTCCTTCCCAATCCTCTCAGAGTACACCTCCACCTGTCTCAGGCTCTGTTTAGTTTGTAGAGTCCATGTCTAAACCAAGCCTTGTAGATTTGCTTGATCCTAAGTCACATTATTCAGCAGCTACATGAAACAGTACAGAGCAATTAATAAAGAGTACATCTACCCGGGTTCTGAAATTATCCTGTAATTAAAGCAACATTATGTGGTATTTTGCATTAGAATTACAGCTTTAAAATCACTGTGACGCTCCACTGAGCTGCAATGAGGAGAACAGAGCCTCTGCTGGTGCCTCTCTGGGCTCATCACTACAGAAACTGTTATTGTGGGAGGAGGGTAGGAAAACACTCCCTATTGATTTCAGCACAGTGCTGTAAAAATTAATTACACTAGGGGGAGCCCAAGGAGCAAAAAAATAATAATCTTACCTAGTGTTCCTTTAAATGGTGGAGAATATGTTTTCTGTGAAAGACAGTGGAGGTGAATGGAACCAGACGTCTTTCTCTAAAATTCCTCTCGAAATCTGTGACAGGAGACGAATATGAAAACACTGCTGGGGGCTGAGACATGGCTGGAGGTGAAGCACTTTAAGGATCTGTCTCTGTCTGTCTCTCAACCACTCAGTCACTCATTCACATTTAGGAACCACTCCATAAGGGGTGCTATTCCGCTCAGCATCAAAGACACTGTGTGTCCTCATATTGTTTTAAAACGGGAATGCTCAGCCATGGCCCTGACCACTTATTTTACTCAGGATATGCCTTCTAGCATACACACACACACACACACACACATTAACAAAGCTAAACACTCACACACAAATGCTAACAAGGCTAAACACCAAAAACACACACATGCTAATGAGGCTAAAAACCAACACACACACACATGCTAACAAGATTAAACACACATGCTAATAATACTAAACATCACAACATACACATGCTAACAACGCTAAACACTGAATTTTCACTGAAGGATTTCCTACCGTCCTCCAATAGATACATAGTGCAGTTTCTGCATTACTGAGCCCGGAATAGCAGCAACAGAAGCTCAGTTCTCCCTATCACAGTTCAGTGGGGCATCACAATGATTTATAAGATGTAACTTTAAAGAAAAAATACTACCTAGTGTTACTTTAAGATATTCTTGTATTCTCTTACGCAAGATCTGCCCACAGACATCAGCAGGAAGAAAAATGAGTATCATTCGGCTGTGTTCACCTGGAAACAATATCAAGGGTGGTCTCTGGATGATGGGGAGAGCTCCTTATGCAAAAGGATCATCACATACACAACTCAACCAAAACATTAAAACCACCTCCTTGTTTCTACACCATTTGTCCACTCTTTCAACTCCACAGACCACTCAGGAGCCCTTTGTAATTATAAAATTACACAGTGTGGTCTATCTGTTGCTCTGCATACTGTGTTACCCCCTTCCCCCCTGTTCTTCAGCGCTCAGGACCCCAAAAGAGCAGGTCTGATGTGGTGGTGGATCATTCTCAGCGCTGCAGTGACACTGACGTGGTGGTGGTGTGTTAGTGTGTGTTGTGCTGGTGTAGAGTGGATCAGACACAGCAGTGCTGCTGGAGTTTTTAAAACCTGTGTCCACTCTCTGTCCACTCTGTGAGACACTCCCCCCTCAGAGTCTGGACTGAGAACAGTCCACCGACCAAAAACATCCAGCCGACAGCGTCCTGTGTCACTGATGAAGGACTAGAGGACGACCGACACACACTGTGCAACGACAGATGAGCTACTGTCTCTGACTTTACATCTACAAGGTGGACCAACGAGGGAGGAGTGTCTCACAGAGTGGACAGAGAGTGGACACAGGGTTTAAAAACTCCAGCAGCACTGCTGTGTCTGATCCACTCTACACCAGCACAACACACACTAACACATCACCACCATGTCACACCTACTCTGTGGGGGTCCTGAGCGCTTTAGGAGGACAGGGGGTTAATAAACTATGGCTGCATGGTTGTTAGGAGTCCTAGTTGTTGTCTGAATGTCTTATGGATGTATTTGAAACTTGTGGAAGCTTTTCTTCTTATTCCTATCTGCTGAGGAAATAAACATCGTGGCACTTGTCCCCCACCCGCCCACCTGCCCACGCGAGCTCCTACTCACCGGCGTCGTCCTCGTCGAAGGAGTTCATGCAGGGGAAGTATATGGCGAGCGCCTCGAAGGAAGCGGAGAGGCTGCTGCGGCTCTGCGAGCGCTCCATGCCGAGGCCCGAGCACGCGGGGGCGGACACCGCGGGCTTGGGCAGCCGCGCCGGGGCATTTTTCACGCGGAGCACGGCACGGGGCGTGGTGGCGGAGTTTCACCGGCCCTCAGCAGCCGATAGGGAGGAGAGAAATGAGAGGAGGACTGATAGAGGAGGAGGGTTTTTTGTCGTTAGAGGTATAACAACAATATTGTTATTATTTTAAATTGTTATTAATTAAGGGATGATCCGGGTCCCTTCCCCGTGCAGCAGTCCAAGTCCAATCCAGAAAATCCTAAAGTTCCTCAGCTCCTCTGGGCACAGAGAGGCAGCGAGGTCTCGGTGGGGGGGTCCTTCCTCTTCTTCTCGGTCCTCCTTTTTTATTGCAATGGAGAGAGAGAGAGCAGGAGAAGAGCACGTCTGCTGCTCGCTGCGGTTTTGTGCAGGTCTTGGCTCTCTGTTGTCTGCTGTGGAGGACGGAGAGAGAGAGAGAGAGAGAGAGAGAGAGAGTAAAGGGAAAAAAAACCGACAAGGCTGTCTGTTGCTGACTTTCACCCTCCTCGCCAGCCAATAGGAGCCGAGAGAGAGCAATAGTAACTATGATGATAATAATAACGATATTGATAAAGGAATAAAGGAGGACAACAGTAGGACTCAGATCCCAAACACAGCTCTCTCCTTCCTGAGTGCAGCGATCCTAAACTTCCTCTTTCTTCCTCGGGGGGGTGTCCAGTTATTTCTGTCCTCCTGGATAAAGCTGGAGGGTGCACAGCGAGATCTGTTGCTCCTTCCCACTTTTGTTTTTAGCTCTTCATCTCTATCTGGAGAGACAGAGGGATAGAGGGAGGTGTGGATGGAGTGATGCAGCCTGAGAGAGAGAGATAGAGAGACTGAAGATGGAGAGAGACTCTGACAATCGAGCTCGTACTCTTCCAGCAGCCTGGAGCTGATTCATTTCATTCAGCACCCAGCTCTATGTGGAGACAAAAAAGGGGGGTGGGTCTAAGAACGCCAGCCTATAGGAGCGGGGATGAGCAAAGGAGGGGCGTGGCCTACACCTGTCACAATGGCTGCGAGAATGCGTTTCATCTCCGCGCTCATGGCGAGCTCCCATCTCTCTCTCTCTCTCTCTCTCTCTCTCTCTCTCTTTCACATTCGCTTCTCCATCCCTCTCTTTATCTCTATCCCTCCTTCCTTCACTCCTCTCTCGACAGCGCGCGCGTCCACCTCCACTAGCTCTCGCGCCACCTGCCGCGCCTTCAAAACATCTGCCTCTGCAACAGTTGACATCACAAGAAGCGCGCAGCAACAAGTGCGTCCCGGGGAGGGAAAGAGGGTGATTTTGTCGTCTTTCTTCCCTCTCTTTTGAGGGGTGCAGCACTATATACGCTAGCCGGCATGTCCAGAAGTGTGCGGGCGCCCCCATGTGACGAGTGAATGTAGCTACATTAAATGGCACACACTGGAAATGCAGGACCCTGTTGTGAAGTCTCCACAGAAATTGAGTTCCCAACGGCCTTTGGGGCTCTGTGGAGAAGCCTGTACCGGACTACGTTCTCTGGAGTGAAGGAGTGACCCGGAACTAATCACTCAACTCCAGCACCCGAGTTCACTAAGGTTTACATGGCTGAGTGCCATCAAATACCCTAAGCAATATTCTCTCATTTTGATAAAGCCTTCCCAGAAGAGCAGACTCTGTTATGACCTGCACAGACCAAGGCAGGTTCTGTTCAAAGACAAACGTGAATCTCCAGTATATACAATATTTTATACGCTGAACGATCACTGGATTAGGAACTCCCTCAGCTCCACTGACCACACAGGAGCACTTTGTAGTTGTCCAATTACAGACTGTTGTAAACCTGTTGATCTGCATACTTTATTACCCCCCTTCCCCCCTGTTCCTCAGCGCTCAGTTAGTGTGTGTTATGCTGGTGTAGAGTGGATCAGACACAGCAGTGCTGCTGGAGTTTTTAAACCCCTCAGTGTCACTGCTGGACTGAGAATAGTCCACCGACCAAAAACATCCAGCCGACAGAGTCCTGTGTCACTGATGAAGGACTAGAGGACGACCGACACACACTGTGCAGCGACAGATGAGCTACTGTCTCTGACTTTACATCTACAAGGTGGACCAACGAGGGAGGACTGTCTCACATAGTGGACAGAGAGTGGACACAGGGTTTAAAAACTCCAGCAGCACTGCTGTGTCTGATCCACTCTACACCAGCACGACACACACTAACACTCCACCACCACGTCAGTGTCACTGCAGCGCTGAGAATGATCCACCACCACAGCACACCTGCTCTGTGGGGGTCCTGAGCACTGAAGAACAGGGGGGAAGGGGGGTAACAAGGTATGCAGAGCAACCACTGTTCCTGTGTGGTCAGTGGAGCTGAGAGAATGGGCAGTGAGTGTAGAAACAAGGAAGGTGTTTCGAATTCCAGTGATCGTTCAGTGTATATTTAAATTAATTTATGTAATGTTATACTTTTTTTTGCAGGCTTCTACTGTTCTCATCACTTTCCTGCCTATACTTCCGTTTATCTTTCTCATACTTAATATTTTTTTAATATTAAATGTGCTCTATAATATGACTTACTTTCTGTGTGGTTAGAATTTCAGTCGACCTACCAGCATGTTGTTGGTCTGTGGGAAAAAATGGCAGCATCTTGTGGAAACCCACAGAGACACAGAGAGAACACTCCTGCTCTGAGACACTGACCAGAGGAGAGGATTCACCCCAGGACCATGAGCCCCTGGAGCTATGCAGCAGTGAAACTGCAGGTCCTCTGTGCTGCCCTGGTTTATCTACAGCGTCCTAATTCGAGAGGAGTTGGGCTCTGTCCTAAATGAAGTTGTGTTTGAAATGGAGCTTTGTGTGAGAAAGTGATTTAAGCGGCGGATGTAAGAGTCAACTTTAACCCTTTTGCTTTGTACTAGTTTTGTAGAGTGTAGTCTTTCCATCACGCTCGGCTTTGGTCATTAAAGAGAACATCTGTGATGTGGGTAAACACAGTTCTAATGCAGTTAGCCGTCTCCACCTTAAGTGACCAGAAACAGCAAAAATAAGTCAGTATTACCCACCTATGGAGCAGGAGTAGAGCAAAATCCTCATCTCGGTTCGTGCTTTTCAACATTTGGAGTTTCTCTGTTGTTTGGTGTTTCTCTACTGTGAGCAGAGAGAGAGAGAGAGAGAGAGAGAGAGAGAGAGAGAGAGCCTAGCATACCGGACAGAGACACTGTTCACTAATGAACGCACACAGGGGCTTCATAAACACAACATCACACCGGATTCAGCACGAAAACCAACTACAGAGCAGCACATGGGGAGGAAACATCATCTGAATTTTAAAAAAGATGTTTTTGACTACAATCATTAAGCTCCTTTCAGGTCAGATGTCTTAATTCAACAAAATAGCATGTGTCAGCTTCATCCTCTTTTGAATATCTGTGAAGTACTGGGGCTGTCTGATTCACTGATTCACTTAGAGTGTGAACAGGGCTGCGAGCTGTATTCAGAACCCGTTAGGAGCCGTGTAATGTGTGAACTTTATTAGAGTTTGACTGAGCTAAACGCTGAAGGGAATAACAGTAGCTGAGATTGAATAATGCACCCGAGGAAACAGAGTTACCTTGAAAAACACATGAAAACATTCAGAATTGTGGGTCTTAGGCTGCGCAGAGTTGCTGTGGTACAGGTATCGATAGGTAACACAACTTGTCAGAATACTTCTGTTGCTCCTACAGACAGTGTACAGCCTCAGACACCACAGCCCACAAACTGGGTGAGTGTGTGAGTGACTGGGTCAGTGTGTATGAATGACTGGGTGAGTGTGTGAATCTGTCCACAGGTGTGAGTGACTGGGTGAGTGTGTGAATCTGTCCACAGGTGTGAGTGTGTGAATCTGTCAACAGGTGTGAGTGACTGGGTGAGTGTGTGAAACTGTCCACAGGTGTGAGTGTGTGAATCTGTCCACAGGTGTGAGTGACTGGGTGAGTGTGTGAATCTGTCCACAGGTGTGACTGGGTGAGTGCATTATCCAGGTCAGCTCCACACAGCTACACTTATGAGGATAAAAGGGCTACAGAAGTTAAATTGATGAATAAATGCATAGATAAGTGAGTGAAGCAGGTTGCAATATCTTTGTGTATAAAATGTCCAACAGAAATATATTTACTCTTTATCCTGTTCAGATTTGCTGTGTGTCTGGTTCATCCCAACTATGGGCTCCAGGTTCCTTCACAAGGGCTTCAGAAACATTCAAATCTCTTGAATTTACTCGTTTTAAAGCAGTCTTCTGTCCTCTCGGTCGCTCACGTATTTTCTGACCTTTAGAAACATGTATCTCCCACTGCTGTCCAGCGGTGATGACACGCTAGGAGTCTGACGCTAAACAAACCTGACAGACCTCGTCTGAATGTGCTACAGAGCCAGATTTCACTTGTGTGTGTGCTAATAAAGAAAGGCTGCACCCTCCACTCAGGAAGAAAAGAACAAGGAGATTGCAATGCACTAAAATGGTCAGTCAGTTGAATCTATAAGATTTTTCAGTGGTTAGAAGCAGCTTCACTGTGTTCACACTCAGACAGTGGAAAAAAACACATAAGCAGCTCTTTCTTCAAACCCAGGGAGAGAGTGAAGCCAGTTATCCACAAGACACTGGTTCGCTCGAGACGACCAGCCGAAAATCCAGGCTTTAACCAAATCCACAGGCATTGGTACCTTACGTCATGCGTCCATCAGTGCCGGCTCAGAGCACGCTGGCTTCCATCTGGTGGCTGCCGCTTCTGCCCATGTCTCACTCGTATTCTATTTGTTCAGTTGTTTTGTTTAGTTTACGGCTGTCTGTGAGCGACCTGGGTGCGGTAGGGTTCTCTCCTCCGCTGCTGTCTGCTGTCAGATCTGACCTGGGGGGCCTGGTTTCTTAGTTTTGTTCTTATTCTTTGTAACTTCCACCTATTGAACCCAATGTTTTATTAAGTTACTGTGGCTAATTTAATTTGTTACTTTGTATAGAATAATTTTTTTATTGATTTATGATTGATATTCTCTGGGTCTGAATGTTGCTGTTTTATATTTGTGTTCACTTTATTAAACAAAACGGTTACTCAGCAGTTACTCAGTACTTTAGTAGATTTTTCACTTAGTACTTTTCAGTCTAACTCTGAGATGGTCTAACTTTTTACTTTTACTTGAGTCAGATTATTCTAAAGTAACACTAATCTTACTTGAGTACGATTTTTGGCCACTCTACCCACCTCTGGACTGGATACACCACAAGTTGGCCTTTAAACATTCTGTTGCATACATTTTAAACGATAAATGCCACTGTTAAGAGACTAATGTACACAGACACCATCTTGGTTTTGTTATTGTTTTGTGTTTGTCCCGTTGTCACTTTCTTAACATTTTGTTGTTTTTATGTTTCTGTGTGTTTTCAAGAAGCTTTGCTGTTTGCCAGGCTCCCAGTGAAAATAAGAAGCTGTTCTTAATCACTTGAGTACCAGATGGTTTTGTGCTGGTAGTCTGAGGAGAGACGGTTTTGTGCTGGAACTCTGCGGAGAGATGGTTTTGTGTTGGTACTCTGAGGAGAGATGGGTTTGTGCTGGTACTCTGAGGAGAGATGGGTTTGTGCTGGTACTCTTTGGAGAGACGGTTTTGTGCTGGTACTCTGAGGAGAGACGGTTCTGTGCTGGTACTCTGGTTTTGTGTTGGTACTCTGAGGAGAGACGGTTTTGTGCTGGTACTCTGAGGAGAGATGGTTTTGTGCTGGTACTCTGCGGAGAGATGGTTTTGTGCCGGTACTCTGAGGAGAGATGGTTTTGTGCTGGTACTCTGAGGAGAGGTTGTTTTGTGCTGGTACTCTGAGGAGAGATGGTTTTGTGCCGGTACTCTGAGGAGAGATGGTTTTGTGCTGGTACTCTGAGAGGCAGATGGTTTTGTGCTGGTACTCTGAGGGGAGATGGTTTTGTGCTGGTACTCTGAGAGGCAGATGGTTTTGTGCTGGTACTCTGAGAGGCAGATGGTTTTGTGCTGGTACTCTGAGGAGAGATGGTTTTGTGCCGGTACTCTGAGGGGAGATGGTTTTGTGCTGGTACTCTGAGAGGAGATGGTTTTGTGCTGGTACTCTGAGGAGAGATGGTTTTGTGCCGGTACTCTGAGGAGAGATGGTTTTGTGGCGGTACTCTGAGGAGAGATGGTTTTGTGCCGGTACTCTGAGGAGAGATGGTTTTGTGCTGGTACTCTGAGAGGAGATGGTTTTGTGCTGGTACTCTGAGAGGAGATGGTTTTGTGCTGGTACTCTGAGGAGAGATGGTTTTGTGCTGGTATTCTGAAGAGAGATGGTTTTGTGCCGGGATGGTTTTGTGCCGGTACTCTGAGGAGAGATGGTTTTGTGCTGGTACTCTGAGAGGAGATGGTTTTGTGCTGGTATTCTGAAGAGAGATGGTTTTGTGCCGGGATGGTTTTGTGCCGGTACTCTGAGGAGAGGTTGTTTTGTGCTGGTACTCTGAGGAGAGATGTTTTTGTGCTGGTACTCTGAGGGCAGATGGTTTTGTGCCGGTACTCTGAGGAGAGGTTGTTTTGTGCTGGTACTCTGAGGAGAGATGGTTTTGTGCTGGGACTCTGAGGAGAGACGGTTTTGTGCTGGTACTCTGAGGAGAGATGGTTTTGTGCTGGTATTCTGAAGAGAGATGGTTTTGTGCCGGGATGGTTTTGTGCTGGTAGTCTGAGGAGAGATGGTTTTGTGCTGGTACTCTGAGGAGAGACGGTTTTGTGCTGGTACTCTGCGGAGAGATGGTTTTGTGTTGGTACTCTGAGGAGAGATGGGTTTGTGCTGGTACTCTTTGGAGAGACGGTTTTGTGCTGGTACTCTGAGAAGAGACGGTTTTGTGCTGGTACTCTGAGGAGAGATGGTTTTGTGCTGGGACTCTGCGGAGAGATGGTTTTGTGTTGGTACTCTGAGGAGAGATGGGTTTGTGCTGGGACTCTGCGGAGAGATGGTTTTGTGCTGGTACTCTGAGGAGAGATGGTTTTGTGCTGGTACTCTGAGGAGAGATGGTTTTGTGCTGGGACTCTGCGGAGAGATGGTTTTGTGTTGGTACTCTGAGGAGAGATGGGTTTGTGCTGGTACTCTGAGGAGAGACGGTTTTGTGCTGGTACTCTGGTTTTGTGCTTGTACTCTGGTTTTGTGCTGGTACTCTGAGGAGAGATGGTTTTGTGTTGGTACTCTGAGGAGAGATGGGTTTGTGCTGGTACTCTGGTTTTGTGCTGGTACTCTGAGGAGAGACGGTTTTGTGCTGGTACTCTGGTTTTGTGCTGGTACTCTGGTTTTGTGCTGGTACTCTGGTTTTGTGCTGGTACTCTGGTTTTGTGCTTGTACTCTGGTTTTGTGCTGGTACTCTGAGGAGAGACGGTTCTGTGCTGGTACTCTGGTTTTGTGTTGGTACTCTGAGGAGAGACGGTTTTGTGCTGGTACTCTGAGGAGAGACGGTTTTGTGGCGCTGCTCCCGGTGATGGCCAGAAGGAGCACTTCCTTATTACGTGCTCACTGTAGCTGGCGAACTGTGGACTCTTCTGCTGTTTTGATGGTGGTCCATTTCCAGCTACTGGCCACTGTTTGTCTTTTTTTTTGTTCTCTTAATAATATCAACGCTTTGGGTTCTTGAAAAGCACTTTATAAATAAAATATTATTATTATTATTATTGCTATTATTATTGTTGTTAAATCCAGACAGTATTGTTCAACTTTAGGCCTTTTTTGCTCAAACTGATGCCCAGACAAAGACACCTGCTCCTCCACCACTAACTGCATCTCTATCAGCTTCTCCTTAGCTGCACTTTCCAACAATATGAACTCTATGGTGAGAAGCATCTCTAAGCAGAATCAATTAATTTATTCATCCATTATCTGTAACCCTTATCCAGGATCTGTCACTGACTGATGGTCAGTAGAGGGTGCTGCCCAGTTCACTGCACTCAATTTTAAATTTTGTTTAAAAATATTAATATTAACAAAGCCAATAGGTTGTTGCTTGATGGTGATTTAATGTCTGTTGTTTGTTCAGGGCAGGTTTTCTGTAGCTTTTATGTTTTTTAAATCAATATCAGAATTACATCATATCAACTGAAATTTAGAAATATATTGTGATATAAATTTTGGCCGTATCATCCAGCCCTAGTCAGAACCAGACTCCCTCTGTGTCAGTGTCTTACACAGCACTTTTGAGACTGTTCTTCACACCCACTCGGTTAATATCTAGAACCTGTTCAGTCACTTAAACTATGTCAGAATGCATGGCATGTCAGCTTAATTATTTATCCAGCATTTTGGGGTTTGTACTTCATATTTAAGATGATAAATACTCCTGAAAGTAAGAGGAACATAAAAGTTTTATATCACCTACTGCCCTCTACTGGCCATCCTCATTATACCCCATTAAAAACCCTGATATAAACAGAGTTTAGTATAAAGATATAAGCAAGAGTTTTATCAAAAAGATAATGTGTAAGAAGGAAAGAGAGATACATTCTGGGTGAGAGCCTTGTCTGATTTTGTAGCTGGAAATAGATCAGACGCACTAGCCTAGATTTCCTTCTCATTTCTCCAGAGGAAGAAGAGCAAGTGCTGAGGGGAAGAGGAGAGAAAAAGAGACAGAATTTAGGTCAGAGAGAGTTCCCTGAAGACACAGGAATTCAGCTCATTCCTCTCTGACCTGCAAAGGCATGGGCTTGAAGGGTTTTTTTTAATACTAAAACTTTTATGCGTCTCACGTTAAGTACAACTGTCCAAGCTGATCATACTTCTATGAATTACTCATTCATTGTCTGTAACCCTTATCCAGTTCAGGGTGGCGGTGAGTCTGGAGCCTACCCGGAATCACTGGGTGCAAGGAGGGAACACACCCTGGAGGGGGCGCCAGTCCTTCACAGGGCAACACACACTCACACCTACGGACACTTTTGAGTCTCCAATCCACCTACCAACGTGAGTTTTTGGAGCGTGAGAGTAAACCGGAGCACCCGGAGGAAACCCACACAGAAACAGGGAGAACTCACCACACTCCTCACAGACATTCACCTGGAGGAAACCCACGCAGACACAGGGAGAACACACCACACTCCTCACAGACAGTCACCCGGAGGAAACCCACGCAGACACAGAGAGAACACACCACGCTCCTCACAGACAGTCACCCGGAGCAGGACTCAAACCCACAACCTCCAGGACCCTGGAGCTGTGATAGAGACATTGCCTGCTGCTCCACCTGCTGACCGCAGGCTTTTAAATTTATTTTCTCTGCTGTCACAAAAAAACTAATCCTAAAACGTGTCTCTATTTGAACCCAGCAAATTTGTTTTGACATAGCAGGAAGAACTGACCTATAGGAATGCTTCAAAAGTTACTTTTTAAGAAAACCCTTGTTCAGTGCATGTTCACATTAAAGCATGGATCTGGAGCCCATCAACCCACACACTGTGAAACAAGACACCTGCAGTCAGCCGAGGGGGGCGAGCCGTTTTGATGCTGCTCCGCTTCTGACGTCAAGTGCAGAGACTTGGCCCCGCCCCCTCGTCTGAGTCTGTCCAATCACAGCGCTGAACCCGTGTTAATATGAGAGCACAAAGACAAGGTTAAACTCAGCGGAACAGACACAACGAGCGCGGAGAAATAAGAGCACTGAGTAAAAACGGAGAAGAAAGAGAACATAGTGAAAACAGCTAAGAACCAGAGCTTCTGCCCTACACCTTCTTTCCCTCTGTGGGTGGGGGTCTCAGTTTTTGTTGGGAGAGAGGGGTGGGGTGAAGTGCAAAAGATGTTTCACTCCAAATGGAGGGTTATGACGCCTTGTGAATCACAGGTGAGATGCTGCGACCAGTGTATTACCTGAGTTTAATGTGGTTTCAGTGGATTATGGCCCTTTACTTCAGAACGAGCAGAAAACAGCACGAGGAGCAGCTGAGGTCTCAGTAGTTAGCTGTAAAACATCCAGTTCCACCTGATGCTACTGCGACATTTAAGGTGGAACTGAAAGGCCTCTCACAGAAGAGTGAGGAGAAGGGGATAATCTCTGACTGTGGAACTCTTCTGAAGAACGAGGCACTAAACGTCACTAAAGTCTCTGGATCAGGACCTTGAAGGGTCGTTCCATTTCATAGGGGGAAAACCACGACACCCTGTAATTCAGCTGTAAGAGGGCACTCCAAAACAAGCGTGAGGGGTTAAAAATTATGGTCCAGCTCACGGAGGAGATAAGGGGGATCAGGAGGAGAGAGCAGTAAATGTTCAGCTTCATGCATACAGCCAGTGTTTCTCATCTGTCTTCTAGTCTCCTGTCTGTCAGTGGCAATGTCAGGACTGTCCACCAGAGGGAGATGGAGCATCAGCGATGAATTTAGAGTAGAGTTTTTAAAGCTATTTGTTGTCCCTGTTGATCCAAACTCATCAGACAGTCAAGAAGCCTGCTCTGAGGTGACCTGAGGGTGTCTAAGGGTCTGATGGCGCTTTGCAGTAACAGGATCATTAGAGGATATTAGGTGATGAGTTCTGGATCAAACACCACTCCTGCTCATCCCAGAAGGACTGGATGAAGCTCCATCTTTCCAGAGAACGCAGTTCCACTGCTCCATGGCCCAGTGGGTTCTAGTAAACCCAGGTTTGGCATTGAGAGGCTTTTGTAAGTGTTTAATTGTGTTTCTTTAAATGAAGTGATGTCTTGCCGTCTTCGATATGTCCACTACTTCTGTCTCATGTCCATTTCAAGTAATACTCTGTGTTTTATCTGGAGCTCCATGAAATCACCAGTTGTTTCAGACTAGTAATTGTCGTTTTTATTTTTTAAGATATTTACTTGAATAAGGCGTCATATGAAAGCTAGAGCTGTGATCTTTCCATTGAAGTAGTGTAATTTATATAAATATAAAGGCAGATAACGAGAAATCTGCCTCATGCAAACCATGTGCAATCCTTATTCTTTTAAAAAAATATTGCATATTGTAACATGAAGTTTTTATTTCATGTTTTATATTAGAAAATCCCTTTAACGGCCAGAAGAGGGCTAACCCTAACCATTAATTTAACACCTTTTTCAAGGTGATTGAACACTGTTTGACATCATTTTTGACACTTTGGATATTTATTACCACCATTTTTCAAAAAGAACTAACAAACTTAGCTTGTTAGAACCTAATAACGCCCAACACGGCTTTTCACTGCCCAAACATAAACCAAGCAATTTATATTTGAAGTAATTCATAAAACAACAAAAAAAAATTATGAAAAAACAAATTTCAATTCCCCAAAAAATACTATGAAATACCACACGTGATCCTCTATTTAGACTCGAAGAAATATATTTCTAACACTCAGAACCTTTTCTGGTAAAGTTCTATAAATAAATCAACATGTGGATCACTGATGATGTCTCTAGAGTTGTTTATGATGGAAAAAAACAACACTCTGAGCCTCTACATTTTTTGCCATTTAGAAGTTAACTGGAAGCAAATGTAAACTATTTTAGGGTCAAAAACCACATATTTTTCTATTTTAAAGTGTCCTTTTGCACAAAAGCCCAACTATTTTAATTTATTCCAAGTATTTAGAAAGTAATAATCATTCAAATTTGGCAATGGTAGTGTCTCTGTCACAGCTCCAGGGACCTGGAGGTTGTGGGTTCGATACCCGCTCCGGGTGACTGTCTTTGAGGACTGTGGTGTGTTCTCTCTGTGTCTGCGTGGGTTTCCTCCGGGTGCTCGGGTTTCCTCCCACAGTCCAAAAACAAACGTTGGTAGGTGGATTGGAGACTCAAAAGTGTCCATAGGAGTGTGTGTCTGTGTTGCCCTGTGAAGGACTGGCGCCCCCTCCAGGGTGTGTTCCTACCTTGCACCCAATGATTCCAGGTAGGCTCTGGACCCACGGCGACCCTGAACTGGATAATGGTTACAGATAATGAATTAATGACTTCACTATGTAGTATTTATGCCGCCGCAATGTGGGGCATAATCATTTTACTACAATTATTTATTGAAGCCAAGCTAAGAGGTTCTGAACATAATCTTGATGAATTTATGATTCCTCTGCAGGAAAATCACACACCAATAAGTTAATAATTTAATAATATTAGTTAATTAATAATAAGTTAAATGAAAAGTCTACAGCCCATTCTGTGTGTTTTGAACAAATGAAGTGAATAACAGCAGTGTTATTACACGTGCCCTCTGCAGAAGCGCTCATTTCTAGGGCTGTTTTCAGAGCTGAATATACTCTGTATCAACAACGTTAAAAGCGATCGCGATCAGTAAATGTACTTAAAGGCAGTATGAATGGAAAAAAAAAACTTGTATGCTGTAAGCGTACCTATGCACTTACCATTTTCTATTTTAGTGAAAACTGAGTCTAACTTTGCAGTGGAAGGGTACTACAGTGAGTTTTAAACATAGATCTGATTCAGCATCCATTTTTTCACGGTACACTGTCACTATGGTAGTGCCCCAAGGTACATGTTCTGGACTTTTAATTAGGCAATGTAATCGTACCCTATTCTATAATAATTGTATATTTTAAAACTGTTGATTTCACATGCCCCATCTCTGTGTAAGCAAAGATCTTCAGCCTTTTTCTATGGTTTACCTGCTTTTGCAATTCACAAACTAGCATTGTAAGATGTTTCTGGACTGGCAGTATTCTTTATTTGCACTGCTTCATATATATATATATATATATAGATTATTACAAGAGATCAAGGAAAATAAAAATATACATTAATTAACAAAGTCTATTCATTTTACCCATTCAAACCAGACCGAGTGTGACCGAAATAAGTGTAAAACATATATATACAAATACACACTTAGATTCACATACTTACTTACACACATATATACATACCCACACATACATATAAATATAAACAAGGTAAATAAATAAATAAAATAAAAGAGAGGGTAAAAAGGAAGAGAGAGTAGTAACATCAAAGAAGTAAAATGAAATGAGTGCTTCAATTTATTCTGGGGTGTCACGCCTTCGTCCTGTCAGTCTGTTGTCCCGGCCATGTGCTTTATTTGCACATGGCTCTGTTTTGTTTATGTTCAAGTCTCCGCCTTTGTTTCGCCTCCTCGTCCGTGTCATGTGTTACCCGTCCTCGTTATCTGTCCAGGTGTGTCTCATTTGTGTGAGTATTTAAGCCCTATTGTGTCACGTCCTGTTTGTCGTACATTTCTCATTTCACATTTATCCTATGTCTAGTCGGTCGTGTTTCCTGGTCTGTCCGTCTGTCTCCAGTTTCTCCGTGTTTGTTTTCTTAGTCGTTGTTTCGTGTCGTAGTTTCTTTTCCTCTCTCGTTCCCTCGTTTACTCTTTAGTCTGTCAGTCCGGTTTGCCCTGTTTAGTTTCCCTTGTTTAATTTAGCCTGCCTTGTTTCCCTGTATGTTTTCGTGCTTTGTTTGGTTACCTCCCTTTATTAAAGAACTGTGTTTTAGCGAGTGCGTCCGCCCTCCTTATATCCGCCCCTCGTTCCTGACAGAATGTACGACCCTAAGGACGCAGCTAACACGAACAC
Source organism: Hoplias malabaricus (assembly GCF_029633855.1). Taxonomy (NCBI): domain Eukaryota; kingdom Metazoa; phylum Chordata; class Actinopteri; order Characiformes; family Erythrinidae; genus Hoplias; species Hoplias malabaricus. The sequence continues at coordinate 38,743,389 of NC_089802.1, read as the reverse complement.
TCTCCCGGAAAAGAACATAAGAACGGCAGAGGATATACTGGCTGTAAGGGTTGGTGATCAACCTCTCGTTCTACAGTCTTTTATGGGAGTTCCGGCGGAATATGAAGGAGGTCCTAATTGGAAAGGTTTTATATTCCAATGTCGAAACTATTTCGAGTATTTAACTTGTCCTCCTCCTCCAGCGTTAGTCCAAGTTATGTTCATAAAATCTCTCCTTAGAGGAGAGGCGTTACGGTGGGCTGAAGCCGTAATCAGGGAGAGATATCTAGACATAGATGTAGAGACATTTTTTGAACTTGTTACCGAAAGATTCTCCCGTTCAGCTCCCGAGGATTACCCCCTCAGGTCCGGGGAAATTTTTGGGGGGGCGTTAAGGGTAGGGGCTGTTAGCCTCACCTCCGGAGCTATGAGGTCTGAGGCTAACATGGGCGCACCTCGAGGTGATCTAATGGGTGCGCCTGTGAAACCCCCTAAACCCTTTACAGCTCCAGCGCGAGCCCGGCGAGCAGCACAGACTCCTGTCTTAGTTAACGCGGCGCCTTCAGCCGCGCCTGTCCTCGAGAGCGCGGCGCGCGCCTCTCCAGTCTTCGTGGACGACGTCGCAGATTCATCTGCCTCCGTGGACGACGTCGCACGTTCTCCTGTCTTCGTGAGCGCGACGCGCGCCTCTCCTGTCTTCGTGAGCGCGACGCGCGCCTCTCCAGTCTCCGTGGACGTCGTCGCAGGCCCCCCTGCCTCCTTGGACGTCGTCGCAGGCCCCCCTGCCTCCTTGGACGACGTCGCAGGTTCCCCTGCCTCCGTGGACGACGTCGCAGGGCTTCCTGTCTCGGTGATGGCGGCACCCGCCGCTCCAGTCCCGGTGATGGCGGCACCCGCCGCTCCAGTCCCCGTGATGGCGGCACCCGCCGCTCCAGTCCCCGTGATGGCGGCACCCGCCGCTCCAGTCCCCGTGATGGCGGCGCCCGCCGCTCCAGTGTCCGTGATGGCGGCGCCCGCCGCTCCAGTGTCCGTGATGGCGGCGCCCGCCGCTCCAGTGTCCGTGATGGCGGCGCCCGCCGCTCCAGTGTCCGTGATGGCGGCGCCCGCCGCTCCAGTGTCCGTGATGGCGGCGCCCGCCGCTCCAGTGTCCGTGATGGCGGCGCCCGCCGCTCCAGTGTCCGTGATGGCGGCGCCCGCCGCTCCAGTGTCCGTGACGGCGGCGGCGCCCGCCGCTCCAGTGTCCGTGACGGCGGCGGCGCCCGCCGCTCCAGTGTCCGTGACGGCGGCGGCGCCCGCCGCTCCTGTGTCCGTGACGGCGGCGGCGCCCGCCGCTCCTGTGTCCGTGACGGCGGCGGCGCCCGCCGCTCCTGTGTCCGTGACGGCGGCGGCGCCCGCCGCTCCTGTGTCCGTGACGGCGGCGGGGCCCGCCGCTCCTGTGTCCGTGACGGCGGCGGGGCCCGCCGCTCCTGTGTCCGTGACGGCGGCGGGGCCCGCCGCTCCTGTGTCCGTGACGGCGGCGGGGCCCGCCGCTCCTGTGTCCGTGACGGCGGCGGCGCCCGCCGCTCCTGTGTCCGTGACTGTGGCTACGGCCTCTCCTGTCCCCGTGACTGTGGCTACGGCCTGTCCTGTACCCGTGACTGTGGCTACGGCCTCTCCTGTACCCGTGACTGTGGCTACGGCCTCTCCTGTCCCCGTGGCTGTGGCTACGGCCTCCCCTGTCCATGTCCGTAGGTCGGCCCGAAGGACTTCAGGGCCGATCCCCAGAACTGTGCCCAGGCTGGTTCCTCAGACTGCCCCACAGACATTAGCCAGTCCTGGGCACCCCCCTGTTATTTTGGTTCCCTTGTCTGTCCCTGTCATGGTTCCCGTCTCTGTCCTTGTCCCAGTACCCGTGTCAGCCTTTGTCTCTGTCCCTGTACCTGTTACTGTATTCATGTCTGTCCCCGTAAACGTCTTGGTCCCTGTTCCCCTACCAAGTCCAGTCCAGTCTCTGTTTCAAATCCCTGTCCAGTCTCAAGTCCCGTCTCCTGTCCAGTCCCCGTTTCAACCCTCTGTCTTGTCTCCTGTCCAGTCCCCTGTTAGTCCTGTCCATGCCCCATTTCAACCCCCTGTCCAGTCTCAAGTCTCGTCTCCTCTCCAGTCACCGTTTCAACCATCGGTCCTGTCTCAAGTCCCGTCTCCTGTCAAGTCCCCTGTTAGTCCTGTTCAGTCCCCGTTCCAACCCTCTGTCCTGTCTCATGTCCAGTCCCCAGTTGGTCATGTCCAGTCTCCGTATCAGTCTAGTGTAATGTCACCTGTCCTGTCTTCTGTCCAGTCTAATGTTCCTATCCTGTCCAGTGTCTTGTCACCAGTCTCTGCTCCCGTTCAGTCTCAGCACTCAGTCCTGTCATCAGTCCCGTCTCCATTCCAGTCCCCTGTCCTGTCACCTGTCCATGTCCAGTCTTCTGTCCCCAAACGTGTCCAGTCTCCGTATCCGTCCCACGTTCAGTCCCCTGTCTTGTCTCCAGTCCAGTCTCCCGTCAATTCCCATGTGTCCACTCCTGTCCTGTCCAGTCCGTTCTCGTCTCTTGTGGCTCCCCTTTGTCAGTCTCCTGTCATGTCCCATGTCCCGTCTCGTATATTCGGTCCTGTCGTGTCCCCAGCTCCTGTGTCTGTTCCCGTCCTGTCCTGAGTCCTGTCACCCGTTGGTTTGTTGTCCTGTCTTGTTTTCCGTGCCCTCTCCAGTGCCAGCTCCTGGGGGGTTTAGGAGTACGCGCCCGGGAGTTGCGCGTTCTTGGGGGGGGCATCTGTCACGCCTTCGTCCTGTCAGTCTGTTGTCCCGGCAATGTGCTTTATTTGCACATGGCTCTGTTTTGTTTATGTTCAAGTCTCCGCCTTTGTTTCGCCTCCTCGTCCGTGTCATGTGTTACCCGTCCTCGTTATCTGTCCAGGTGTGTCTCATTTGTGTGAGTATTTAAGCCCTATTGTGTCACGTCCTGTTTGTCGTACATTTCTCATTTCACATTTATCCTATGTCTAGTCGGTCGTGTTTCCTGGTCTGTCCGTCTGTCTCCAGTTTCTCCGTGTTTGTTTTCTTAGTCGTTGTTTCGTGTCGTAGTTTCTTTTCCTCTCTCGTTCCCTCGTTTACTCTTTAGTCTGTCAGTCCGGTTTGCCCTGTTTAGTTTCCCTTGTTTAATTTAGCCTGCCTTGTTTCCCTGTATGTTTTCGTGCTTTGTTTGGTTACCTCCCTTTATTAAAGAACTGTGTTTTAGCGAGTGCGTCCGCCCTCCTTATATCCGCCCCTCGTTCCTGACAGAATGTACGACCCTAAGGACGCAGCTAACACGAACACTCTCCCGGAAAAGAACATAAGAACGGCAGAGGATATACTGGCTGTAAGGGTTGGTGATCAACCTCTCGTTCTACAGTCTTTTATGGGAGTTCCGGCGGAATATGAAGGAGGTCCTAATTGGAAAGGTTTTATATTCCAATGTCGAAACTATTTCGAGTATTTAACTTGTCCTCCTCCTCCAGCGTTAGTCCAAGTTATGTTCATAAAATCTCTCCTTAGAGGAGAGGCGTTACGGTGGGCTGAAGCCGTAATCAGGGAGAGATATCTAGACATAGATGTAGAGACATTTTTTGAACTTGTTACCGAAAGATTCTCCCGTTCAGCTCCCGAGGATTACCCCCTCAGGTCCGGGGAAATTTTTGGGGGGGCGTTAAGGGTAGGGGCTGTTAGCCTCACCTCCGGAGCTATGAGGTCTGAGGCTAACATGGGCGCACCTCGAGGTGATCTAATGGGTGCGCCTGTGAAACCCCCTAAACCCTTTACAGCTCCAGCGCGAGCCCGGCGAGCAGCACAGACTCCTGTCTTAGTTAACGCGGCGCCTTCAGCCGCGCCTGTCCTCGAGAGCGCGGCGCGCGCCTCTCCAGTCTTCGTGGACGACGTCGCAGATTCATCTGCCTCCGTGGACGACGTCGCACGTTCTCCTGTCTTCGTGAGCGCGACGCGCGCCTCTCCTGTCTTCGTGAGCGCGACACGCGCCTCTCCAGTCTCCGTGGACGTCGTCGCAGGCCCCCCTGCCTCCTTGGACGTCGCCGCAGGCCCCCCTGCCTCCTTGGACGTCGCCGCAGGCCCCCCTGCCTCCTTGGACGTCGTCGCAGGCCCCCCTGCCTCCTTGGACGACGTCGCAGGTTCCCCTGCCTCCGTGGACGACGTCGCAGGGCTTCCTGTCTCGGTGATGGCGGCACCCGCCGCTCCAGTCCCCGTGATGGCGGCACCCGCCGCTCCAGTCCCCGTGATGGCGGCACCCGCCGCTCCAGTCCCCGTGATGGCGGCGCCCGCCGCTCCAGTCCCCGTGATGGCGGCGCCCGCCGCTCCAGTCCCCGTGATGGCGGCGCCGCCCGCCGCTCCTGTGTCCGTGACGGCGGCGGCGCCCGCCGCTCCTGTGTCCGTGACGGCGGCGGCGCCCGCCGCTCCAGTGTCCGTGACGGCGGCGGCGCCCGCCGCTCCTGTGTCCGTGACGGCGGCGGCGCCCGCCGCTCCTGTGTCCGTGACGGCGGCGGCGCCCGCCGCTCCTGTGTCCGTGACGGCGGCGGCGCCCGCCGCTCCTGTGTCCGTGACGGCGGCGGGGCCCGCCGCTCCTGTGTCCGTGACGGCGGCGGGGCCCGCCGCTCCTGTGTCCGTGACGGCGGCGGCGCCCGCCGCTCCTGTGTCCGTGACGGCGGCGGCGCCCGCCGCTCCTGTGTCCGTGACGGCGGCGGCGCCCGCCGCTCCTGTGTCCGTGACTGTGGCTACGGCCTCTCCTGTACCCGTGACTGTGGCTACGGCCTCTCCTGTCCCCGTGGCTGTGGCTACGGCCTCCCCTGTCCATGTCCGTAGGTCGGCCCGAAGGACTTCAGGACCGATCCCCAGAACTGTGCCCAGGCTGGTTCCTCAGACTGCCCCACAGACATTAGCCAGTCCTGGGCACCCCCCTGTTATTTTGGTTCCCTTGTCTGTCCCTGTCATGGTTCCCGTCTCTGTCCTTGTCCCAGTACCCGTGTCAGCCTTTGTCTCTGTCCCTGTACCTGTTACTGTATTCATGTCTGTCCCCGTAAACGTCTTGGTCCCTGTTCCCCTACCAAGTCCAGTCCAGTCTCTGTTTCAAATCCCTGTCCAGTCTCAAGTCCCGTCTCCTGTCCAGTCCCCGTTTCAACCCTCTGTCTTGTCTCCTGTCCAGTCCCCTGTTAGTCCTGTCCAGGCCCCATTTCAACCCTATGTCCCGTCTCCTGTCCAGTCCTTGTTTCAACCCCCTGTCCAGTCTCAAGTCTCGTCTCCTCTCCAGTCACCGTTTCAACCATCGGTCCTGTCTCAAGTCCCGTCTCCTGTCAAGTCCCCTGTTAGTCCTGTTCAGTCCCCGTTCCAACCCTCTGTCCTGTCTCATGTCCAGTCCCCAGTTGGTCATGTCCAGTCTCCGTATCAGTCTAGTGTAATGTCACCTGTCCTGTCTTCTGTCCAGTCTAATGTTCCTATCCTGTCCAGTGTCTTGTCACCAGTCTCTGCTCCCGTTCAGTCTCAGCACTCAGTCCTGTCATCAGTCCCGTCTCCATTCCAGTCCCCTGTCCTGTCACCTGTCCCCAAACGTGTCCAGTCTCCGTATCCGTCCCACGTTCAGTCCCCTGTCTTGTCTCCAGTCCAGTCTCCCGTCAATTCCCATGTGTCCACTCCTGTCCTGTCCAGTCCGTTCTCGTCTCTTGTGGCTCCCCTTTGTCAGTCTCCTGTCATGTCCCATGTCCCGTCTCGTATATTCGGTCCTGTCGTGTCCCCAGCTCCTGTGTCTGTTCCCGTCCTGTCCTGAGTCCTGTCACCCGTTGGTTTGTTGTCCTGTCTTGTTTTCCGTGCCCTCTCCAGTGCCAGCTCCTGGGGGGTTTAGGAGTACGCGCCCGGGAGTTGCGCGTTCTTGGGGGGGGGCATCTGTCACGCCTTCGTCCTGTCAGTCTGTTGTCCCGGCAATGTGCTTTATTTGCACATGGCTCTGTTTTGTTTATGTTCAAGTCTCCGCCTTTGTTTCGCCTCCTCGTCCGTGTCATGTGTTACCCGTCCTCGTTATCTGTCCAGGTGTGTCTCATTTGTGTGAGTATTTAAGCCCTATTGTGTCACGTCCTGTTTGTCGTACATTTCTCATTTCACATTTATCCTATGTCTAGTCGGTCGTGTTTCCTGGTCTGTCCGTCTGTCTCCAGTTTCTCCGTGTTTGTTTTCTTAGTGGTTGTTTCGTGTCGTAGTTTCTTTTCCTCTCTCGTTCCCTCGTTTACTCTTTAGTCTGTCAGTCCGGTTTGCCCTGTTTAGTTTCCCTTGTTTAATTTAGCCTGCCTTGTTTCCCTGTATGTTTTCGTGCTTTGTTTGGTTACCTCCCTTTATTAAAGAACTGTGTTTTAGCGAGTGCGTCCGCCCTCCTTATATCCGCCCCTCGTTCCTGACATGGGGTGTCAGGGAACAGCTACTGTTGAGCATAATCCAGAAAATGATCCCATAGTATGTTAAAGTTATTGGTGGAACCACTTAACATACATCTAATTTTTACCAGGCGTGATGTGTAGGAGGAACATGTGACTTCCATTTAAACAGGATGAGTCTAGCCAGGAGAGTGACAAAGGCAATAAAATCTAGCATAAATCTAGGGAGAGAGATGTAGTCAGGTAGATCACCAAAGATAGCTGTAATAGGAGAAGGATTAATGTCTGTCTGGACAATATCTGAAATTGTACTGAAAATATCCATCCAGTTCTGGTGTAAAGCTGTGCATTGCCAAAACACGTGAATCAATGATGCCGGTGCTTTCTGACATCTGTCACATATAGGATCAACATTCTCATAAATTTCAGAAAGCCTAAGCTTTGTTACATGTGTACGATGTAAAATCATTCAAAACACGAGACTCCGGCATTTCTGAAAAAGATGGAAAAGTGCCACGAAGAAACTATGAATATGCAGTTATCTAAAAATATTGTGATTTGGGAAGTAAAAAAGTTTCTAATAGTTGTTGAAAGGAGGCAAATACATTGTCTATATATAGGTCTTTGAAAATTTGAATGTTACAATCACACCACAGATCACAAGCCTTATCCTTTAGAGATGGGGGAAAAACTGATTATTTCTTATAGGAGCCATGACAGAATAAGTCTTCAACCTAAAACGACGTCTAAACTGCCTCCAAACCCTCAGTGTTGACCTCACATTAATATTGTCAGGATAGTGGTTGAATGGATAATGAATTGGAGCATGTATTAATGCGCCAATGAACTTGGAGGTGGAGGAAGCCTCCATTTCCAACCAAGAGGTCATGGAGGTGGATCCTTCAAAACGAATCCAGTACTGAATAATTCTAAGATGAGCAGCCCAAAAATAAAAGGTTAAGTTTGGTAGTCCTAATCCTCCTATCACTCTGGGCTTCCAAAGTATATCTCTCCTTAATTTAGCAACTTTACCATTCCAAAATAAGTCTAAGATTGAAGAATCTAATTTCTAAAGAAAAATTGGAATACACTGAAAAAGATAAAAAAAATTTAGGGAGGACGTTCATTTTAATTGAATTAATCCGGCCAACAGCTTTACATCAGCATTTAATAAACTTTTTGGTCGAAATGAGGGGCAATTATACATATTAGAAGTTGGAGATGTAGCATAAACAGTATCAAGCTGGTTCATCTGTTGGTCTATCACATATAATCTACTGTTCCTGAGCTTCTGTTCATAACTGGCATATGAAATAATTTCCCCTCTAAAAAATGCCTTTAAGGTTTCCCAGAGAGTGGAGGAGGACACTTCTGTACTTTCATTACTGTCTAAATAACAGTCAATTCGATCAAAGATATATTTCACAAATCTTGATTGGATAACATGCGCACATCTAGCCGCCATGGAGGTTGAACTTTATCATGACCTTTAACATGTATTGTATTTGTCAGAAATCACAACTGGATTATACTTACATGATCGAACAGATGAGAGAAGTCTATTATCAAGCAAAAAGTTATATATATACGGGTGTAAATATGGTGTACCTTGGAAAAAAAAAAAGAGAATTGCTTGCTTACTGGGTTAAGTAAACGCCAAGGGTCTGAAACACTCAAGTTCTCTAGAAATGATTGGATAACTTTTGCAGATTTTAGAGGTGGATGTACGATTTTGGAAGAGCGATCTAACTTAGGATCAAGCCAGCAATTAAAGTCTCCTCCTATAATGAGACTGCGAGATGTCATATTTGGAATCTTAAGAAATAGAGAAGGAAAAAAATCTGCAATTTCCCAGCTGGGTCCGTACACATTAACAAAATTAACTGGAGTGTTATATAAATTACCAGTAACAATAACATATCTGCCGTTATTATCAGGAATAACTACTGAACAAGTAAGGTGAACTGATTTGTCAATCAGAATTGCTACTCCTCTTGATTTAGCCTGAAACACTGAATGAAACATCTGACCAGTCCATCTTTTCCATAATCCACAGAGTTCCGATGCACATTCCTAAACAGAAGTTATACCTTGCACACTGGTCAGCACATCCCCCACCCCACCCCATAATACTGCAGCAACATCCTCCCAACATAGATAGCTGCAAACCTCCCACGATTCGTGGTTTTACTAAGCTCGACTAGCATGTAGTCTAACTCAGAGTTCTGGTCCGAGCGATGTGACGCAACCAAACTACTATCAGATATTCAAAGTATGCACAAATCTTCACTGTCATCAACAGTATATAGAAAAAGCATCCAGGGCAAACTAGTTCAAGGAATGCTGCGCATTTGTTAGTGACAGTAGTAGTAAAGTCCCGGAAGATGAATAGTTTTTTTTACCTCTGTATAACAGCAGGCTTTCCCTGGAGAGCTCACCAGCTTGGCGTACAATGAATCTCATTGCGCATTTGAAAATAATGCACTCTGACAACCAAGGGCCTGAGTTCTTGTCCCTCTCCGGGTTTGGGTTGCAACGCATGGTGTGCACCAAAAGTGGTGTTTCATCTAGCCCGAGCGCTTCCTACAGAACTACAGCGCCCCTCACTTCATATTTTTAATTTGACATTTGCCCACATTGTAGGTTTTTTTTTTTTTTTAATAACACTCATTTTATTTAAAGAGAATTCAGAAAATTCTGAAACAGAACCTCAGATTTTCAGTTATTCATTAATTCCTTTTCTTAGTGACTGTTGTACATTTACAGATGTCATCCACCTCAGGATCCTTTGCGTATCACCGGTGGTATATGTACCACAGTTTGAGAACTACTGCTCTATGATAATTTAATATGCCCGTATGCAAGTCTAGAATTCAGCATTAGGACTTTTTTTTCTTTATGTTTTGAGAAGAGCTTGCTCTTTATCTGAAAGAGGAAAAAAAAGTTCCAGCAAGGATGCGCTCTCCATATTTGGCTCCTTTTGGAACCAATGTGCAGCAGCTTCAGAGCGCTTCTCATCATCATCATCTACAGCTGGAATGTGAGGCCTGAAAGCACATCTAATAAACACACTGCTCTGTGTGAAGTGCAGCTCTACGTTTTTCATTCTGCTTCTGTCTGGCGTCCTATTACATGAATACACAGCCCCCTTCTAAAGCACTCCAGCAGTGGAGTCTAATATTCTATTATATTAAAATATCAATTCCAGCCAGGACATTAAATCACATGTTGGGGAATATAAAAAATTATTTTGCCATGCATTTATTACCACAATCTCTTAAAAATGGAAAAACAAAAATGTCTTTTTTTATTTATTGGCTGGTTTGTAGAGTGACCAGACGTCCTCTTTTACCCGGACATGTCCTCTTTTTTAGACTTAAAAAAATATTGGGGAATTTCACAAATGTCCGGGATTTTGTTTTTCTAGAGCTTACATAGAACTTCGAGAAGCATTTCGTTCACAAACTAGTCCCGCCCTCCCCTACTCCGATTGGTTCGCTTGAGTGAGAAGGGGGCGTGGTGAAGTAGCCTAAAATCTTCTGATTGGACCGTCTGAGTGTAGAGCTACCGTTATTGGTCGATAACCTTCTCTGTAAACATTTAATTGGTCAGTCTGCACGTCGGTAGTCGTCCACCCCCGAGACGTGTCCTCTTTTTCACCATCTCACATCTGGTCACCCTACTGGTTTGGTTCAGTAGAGTGAAGCACCATTACATTGCTAAAGATTACAACTACAAATAAAATGTGTGAAGTAAATATTCTTTCTTTACTGTTTAAAAATCTCAAATATGCATTGCATTCTACTCTACATCATCACAAAACTACTCTGTTCCTGTTTGTAACTTTAGCTTAGATTCTATTGCTAAATAAATCCTCATTTCACCTTCTCCACTCACATCTCTACAATCACTCGCCCAGTTAAATTTAACAAATACTCCCCAAGACAAACATGCTACAATAATTTTTCTCTAATTTCCCAGTAGAATAAATCATGAAATTAAATTTGAGGAGGTATTTTCAGGCTGTTCGTTGTTGTGTATACTTTACTCAGAGTCCTTTAGCCTAATTAAATCTTACCGTTCCCCAAATCTACTCATTTAGTGGGCAGTCCGCTCACTGAATGGCATCAGGTCATCACTGTAATGTTCTAAGATCCAGTGTAAAGTCTGTCCAGAAGAGTAGAAGTGATACTGTGGCAAACTGGATCATCACAGTGTCTGTACTTGTAGCTGTAGCCTCAGAAGAAATGTGGAATAAGCATTGGCCAAATATCGTATTTTTTAGCAATTATTATCCTTATTATTAATTATTAAAAATATTTATAATAATAATAATGTTAAAAGTGTTGATTCTCATCTTTTGAATTCAAGCTCTGCATATCTACTTTCTAATACCCAAGTTCACTTTACACATATAAGGAAAAAAAATAGAAAATAATAAAATGAAAAACATAAAAATAACTTAAAAAATAAACCAATAAATAAAAAAAGAGAGAAAGAAGGAAGAAGAAAATGAAGAGCTGAGGTGAAGAATTTTCGGTAATAAATCCCACAGCTTTGGTGTCGTTTCATTGAATGACCTACACACACACACATACACACAGCATACACACATACACACACACACATACACACAGCATACACACATACACACACACACACACTCACACACACACACACAGCATACACACACACACACACACAGCATACACACATACACACACACTCACACACACAGCATACACACACACACATACACACAGCATACACATACACACAGCATACACACATACACACACACACACAAACTCACACACACAGCATACACACACACATACACACAGCACACACACACACACTCAGCATACACACACATACACACGCATACATACACACACACACACAAAAAAAACACTTGTAAGCTGTAAGCGTACATATGCACTTACCATTTACTATTTTAGTGAAAGGACAGGACTGAGTCTAACTTTGCAGTGGAAGTGTACTACAATGAGTTTTAAACAGTTCGCTGCCATCACAGGTACAGGAGCGGCGGGGCATGCCGCCATCACGGACAGGAGGTGCAACAACAGTGCAAAGAGGAAGCCATTTCTAAGCAAGCTCCACAAGCTCAGACGTTTGTACTGGGCCAGGGGTCTTTTAAATGGAGTGTGGCAAAATGGAAGACTGTTCTGTGGTCAGATGAGTCTCAGTGAAACTCAGTGCAAAGAGGAAGCCATTTCTGAGCAAGCTCCACAAGCGATTTGAAGTTCATCATGGGACACTGAGACGCCATGTCATCCGGACCAGAGAGGACAAGGATAACCCAAGTTGTTATCACTGCTCCGTTCAGAAGCCTGCATCACTGATGGTATGGGGTTGCATGAGTGCTTGTGGCATGGGCAGCTTGCATGTCTGGAAAGGCACCATTAATGCAGAGAACTATGTTCAGGTTCTAGAACAACATATGCTCCCATCTAGACGTCATCTCTTTCAGGGAAGACCCTGCATTTTTCAACAAGATAATGCCAGACCACATTCTGCAGCAATCACAACATCATGGCTACGTAGGTGAAGGATCCGGGTACTGAAATGGCAGCCTGCAGTCCAGATCTTTCACCTATAGAGAACATTTGGCGCATAATAAAGAGGAAGGTGCGACAAAGAAGGCCCAAGACGATTGAACAGTTAGAGGCCTGTATTAGACATGAATGGGAGAGCATTCCTATTTCTAAACTTGAGAAACTGGTCTCCTCTGTCCCCAGATATCTATTGAGTGTTGTAAGAAGAAGGGAGGATGCCACACAGTGGTAAAAAATGGCCTTGTCCCAACTTTTTTGGGATTTGTTGACGCCATGAAATTTTGAAACAACATATTTTTCCCTTAAAATGATACATTCTCTCAGTTTAAACTTTTGATCTGTGATTTGTGTTCTATTCTGAATAAAATATTAGATCCTGGCACCTCCACATCATTGCATTCAGTTTTTATTCACAATTTGTTTTGTGTCCCAACTTTTCTGGAATCCGGTTTGTAGACCTAGACTGGGAGACAGATACATACAGACCTCTACACATACACATTAAAGTGCAAAATACAGGGCTAAGAGAATAAAAAACAATATACATACAATACAATGCAATACAAGATAATACAACAACAAAGTATGGGGGTGGGGGGGTTGGGGGGGCAGAGGGAGAGAGACACTGCAATTTAAAGTGTATTTGTGCTGTAAACAGTAACTGGATGTAACCATGATATAAACAGGATATGTGTAAATAGTACACTCATTTTCAGTATATCATTTTCAGTCCAACAAACCAGTGTTTTGTGAAGTTGTGTGTGTGTGTGTGTGTGTGTGTGTGTGCGTCTTCAGTCCAGTCTCAGTCTCTAGGTGTTTAGGAGTCTGATAGCATGTGGGAAGAAGCTGTTACGGAGTCTGGATGTGAGGGTTCAAATGCTTCAATACCTTTTTCCAGAAGGTAGTAGGTTGAAAAGTGTGTGTGAAGGGTGTGTGTGATCTCCCCCAATGCTGAGTGCTTTGCGGGTGCAGCGAGTGGTGTAAATGTCTGTGATAGAGGGAAGAGACACACCAATAATCTTCTCAGCTGTCCTCACGATACGCTGGAGGGACTTGCGATCTGCCATAGTGCAGTTCCCAAACCAGACAGTGATGCAGCTGGTCATGATGCTCTCGATGACTCCTCTGTAGAAAGTGGTGAGAATTGGAGGTGGAAGATGAACCTTATTCAGCCTTCGCAGAAAGTAGAGGCGTTGCTGGGCTTTCTTTCTGATGTTACTGGTGTTAGTGGATCAGGTGAGATCATTCGCTAGGTGAACACCAAGGAATTTGGTATTCTTGACAATCTCCACAGCAGAGTTGTTGATGTTCAGTGGCGAGTGCTCACCCCTTGTTTTTCTGAAGTCTACAACCATCTCTTTGGTTTTGTCCACGTTCAGAGACAGGTTGTTGATGTTATGGCAAATTTTAAATTAATCTCACTCTTTTTAGTATCACCAGGAAGGAAGATCGATGCTCAAAGAATTCTTTGGGGAGAAGAGAGGAATAAGACACGCAGTCAAAGATTCTCTCTTATCTCTCGAGTTTATTGAACAAAATCAAGTCATATATATAGAACCCCAGTCACATACACCATCATCATGTCTCATTCCATCAACCCAAACATTCCCTTATTGGTGCCTCATTATCTCCAACTTTATAGTTGCCAGGGAGAAATGGTGGGAGATGTCCTTCAGTTGTTGACTGCCTTCCTTCTAATTTGCTCAGCGCCTTCCTCCCACAGGTCATCGTAACCACACAATGCAATAAGTCCCTTCACCTTCAAGCACTACAGGCTTACATAATTTAGTAAGAATTAACCAAGATTAATCAAACCCAATATATTATGTCATTAGTTATTATTAATCATTACTCATTAGTGTTTAGAAATGACTCATTACTATAAAAGCGCCCTTTTATAGACTGTGAGCAGGGGGCGTGACGTCACAGAGACGGAGCTCGCTTGTGATGTCACACGGTCACACCCCGGAGACGCCACCTGAAATGATCCAGTTCAGCTCAGTTCAGTGATTATATTAATAAATATACAATGTTTGAGAACCACTGCCTTTATACTAACCTTTAAACAAGTCCTCACAGTGTGGTATATATCTGAAAAAGAACATACACACACACACACAATCACACTGTGTTGTTTAAATGATTGACTCATGGCACTAATGCAGTAACTGAGGGTTAGCGGAGCATCACAACCCTGATGATTATAAATGACGCAGTCTTCGTCCATGTGATTTTATTATGTTATCAAACAAGTGTAAGTTGGCTCAGAGACTCAAAACACCACAGCAAACATAGTTAAGGGTACAACAATGATACAGCAGAAAACAGCAGTTGACCATTAAAGGAACACGCTGTCATATTTCCCCCAAATTGTAGCAAACACTACCAATGATATTTCTTATGTATAACTTCAGCCCCTGCCGTGTGATTGGCTGAGAGACTTTCCAGGTTGCAGGTTAATGGCACTGACTGAAGCTCCTGTGCTGTTTCTTGGCAAAATACACATAACCCAGTAAAGATGCCAGTGCTTACAAGACAGCGGTGGGGTCCCTGGACTTTTTTAAACAACGGCGAACTAGTTCAGTTTCAGTTTGGATGAACTAAAAGATTATGGAGGAGTGGATCCCTTATTTGTAAACAATAGAAAACCACACGGATATGCTACAGTGTGTTTTCTGTGACTGGGTTTAACTTGTCTTTTATTTCTCTACAGCTCTCACTCACCAGCTCAGCAGGAGGGCTCTCATTTTAACTTAAACAGACAGAACCTGGCATCGTGTAGTGTACAATGTCTCACTGTGATCATAATGTGCTGTAAACAGAGGTTAAACTGTGACATTTTATTGACTCCATCTGTTTATCTCTGGCTCTGGTGCTGGTTTAGACCCAGAGCAGTTCTGAATAACGCAGCCTTGGTTTCCTTCAAAAATAGTGTAAACCGGCACTGGAGAGAATCAAGGCTCAGAGATCCTGATTGGAACCAGTTAAAGATCCACAAAGGAACTATTTTAACTCACGGAAGGTTGTTAAACAAACAATTTTTTTCCCCTGTTTTCTTTGGTTTAAATCCTAATGATAAGAAGTGATAAAGAACTGTGTTATAATCACAAATAATACTCTCGAGGTTTGTGCCATTAGCCGTGTGTCACGCCTTGGTCCTGTCATGTGTTGGTTTCCCCATCATTTGCTTTTGCACATGGTTCTGTTTATTTTGTTTCCTGTCTCCGCCCTAGTCCAGCCTTAGCCCCACCCTGTCATTGTGTCTCCTTTGTAGTCCCGCCACCTCGTTATCTGTTCCAGGTGTCCCTTGTCTGTGTTGTACATTTAAGTTCCTTTGTGTGACTCCTATAGGCGGTACGGTGGTGCAGCAGGTAATGTCACACATCTCCAGGGACCTGGAGGTTGTGGGTTCAATTCCCACTCTGGGTGACTGTCTATGAGGAGCTGGTGTGTTCTCCCTGTGTCCGCGTGGGTTTCCTCCGGGTGCTCTGGTTTCCTCCCACAGTCCAAAAACACATGTTGGTAGGTGGATTGGCGACTCAAAAGTGTCCGTAGGTGTGAATGTGTTGCCCTGTGAAGGACTGGCGCCCCCTCCAGGGTGCATTCCTGCCTTGTGCCCAATGATTCCAGGTAGGCTCTGGACCCACCATGACCCTGAACTGGATAAGCGGTTACAGATAATGAATGAATGTGTGACTCCTTCTTTGGTGTCTCTGTCATTCTTTATCTTAGTCTCCTGTCTAGTTATCCAAGTCGACCTATCTCTGCTTTATCTTTTGCTAATAATATAATAATTATAATATATTTTACATATCCTGAAGAAGAGTCAATGAAATATTCTACATGTTCAACAGTGTGGAGGCATCTCTTATAACATGGGAATTCACTTGTGTGGACTGTTGGTGTATTGGCGTTTTCCGCTGCATGGTCCCTACTCAACTCAACTCTTACCGGACTTTTTCTACTGAAGCTTTTCTTCAGTAAATCAGGTCCTGGTTCTGGAAGCGGGTTCTTGTTTAGTGGCTGTTCTCTCGTGGTTCAGAGTGAGTCGAGTAGGGACTAAACCGTGGCGTGTAAACCTTGCAGAGCGCTGATTGTCCAGAGAGAGCGAAATGAGGAAAACCTTCCAGTCTAGGAGCAGGTTTCTACAGCCGTAATATTGTGGCGCTCTTGTTTGGTTTCTTCCCACACTCTGCTGTGTTCTGACCCTCTAGGCCACCGTAGCTGTGTAATGCTGAGCAAGGCATATCAGTTTGACCCGTGACACATGTGACTGAGGACAGATGTAATCTCTGATTCAAAGTGCTTCCATATGAATGTGTGTTCAGTGTGTAATCAGCTGGAGCTCGGCCCTCGGTACGTGGCTCCTCCAGCGTCCAGATCTGAACTGGACATTATTACAGCATCTGCAAAGTGACGCAGGTCCTCTCAGATCTGATCTGATCTGATCCGACACGACGTGATTTACTGTGTTTCCCTCGGTGATAAGAAAGACTCGGGGCTGGAGCAGCAGCGCAATTAGTCAAAAGTGGCAAGGGCACTTAAACGTGTAAATGCTGATGAGTGTTTAAGTGCCATTCTTGCTCAACCAGAGTGAAAACAGACAGGAGCGAGCGCTCACTCTGAGAACTGTGTGTAATCCTGGGGCTTTCTCATAAGCCTCGGGGGGGATTTTTGGGCCAAGTTAGCTTTTGGAAAACGTTTGTCCCTGGAGTGCTTTGGTCCATAATAAACAAACTGAACAAAATATAATTAAAAAGTTATTTAGCCCCAGAATGTGTTGATTCCTTCTCATCACTCATGGAGTCTTCTGCAAGTGTCCAAATGTCCCTGCAGCGGAGAGTGAAGACTGAGAGGACAGAGCTGGACAATCGCCCAGATGTTGTGAGGACCGCCAACATGTCCTCACCATGCCTCAAAAAAAGTGAGGTACTCCCATCCTGGCAAGGACATCTGGTCCTCACAAACATATAAAAATTGCCCCCTCCAAAAACACACACACACACACACACCATTCCTGTTGTACACTGACCATAAATAAATGACCATTGAAGAACAGGGTGAAGCTTTACCTTTACACTTTAGTGTTAATTATTATTTAGTTATAAAGTGGATGTGATGTCTTGTTGTATTTGGTTAACACCTTGTTAATTGCGCTGTAAGGAACTGCTGCTCAGTTTCACTGTACTATGAGCACAGACCATGAAGGAAACTTGAATCATGAAAGCATTCAGAGCAACATGTCCTCCAGTCTGTGATTGTAGATGTAAACAGTGCAGTGCACGGTCAGTGGAGCTGAGAGAGTAGAAACACAGGTCATTTTCACTTTGGTTCAGTTTTGATGATTGGAGTAAGATGGAAATGATGAAATAATTTGGAAATGAGTTTTTGCTCTTGCGCATAATAAAAATAATTAAGTCAAGTCATATTTATTTATGTGGCACATTTAAAAGACTAGTGAATGTCGGCCAAAGTGCTGCATGATAAAAACCAACTAAAACAAACAAAACCAGATAAAATGATAAAACATGCATATAAAAGAAATAAAACAAGTAAAAGAATCTAATAAAAAGTTGTGGAGGAAATGCTGATGGCATTAACCAAGGCAGAACAAATATATAGGACTTACGTCACTGTCGTAGGGGATTGCTTTATGAAAAGTGGGAGAATCTTCCAAAGTCTTGGAGCAGTTTACAGCAGATGCCCGATCTCCTTTGAACCTCAACCGAGAACGAGGGGTGTCAAAGTATTTGGTTAGAGGCACGTAGGGCACGTGGGGCAAAACTGCTAAATGTAATATATAGAAGACAAAAAAAAACCCACAAAAAAACAGTGCAATAAACGAAAAGTAATTTATTAAAATAGTACTAAAAATAAAAGAGAGAGAGTAAATTAGAGCGGTATAAATATAGATGTAGATCTAAGTGCAGTGGGACTCACAGGAGACCAGCATGGTCTTTAGATTTGAAGATGTATTTGGGACAAATCTGACCTCTTCCAGGAGCCAGTGACTGAAAGCTGCCTCCCTCTGTGTGGTTCTGACCCGGGACACTATGAGCCGCCCAGTTCTGAGTGATCTGAGCAGTGACTGGGTTAATAAACTATAGCAGAGCTGAACTATATTTTGCTCAAAGGCAGTTGGTTGATGTATAAACTATTAATAGCACTTTAAAATCAATCCTGTGTTTAATCGGAGTCCGGTGCAATGACCGGAGGACAGGAGTGAGATGCTCCGTTCTCTTGGTTCTGGTCAGAGTTCTAGCTGCAGCTGCCTAATTGTGGACTGGGGAAGTCCAGTAAAGAGACCACTGCTGTGGGGCCACTGCTGGAGATGAATGTATGGATTGGTTTTTCCTGGTTGCGACACATAGCCTTTGAACTTTGATGTGTCCTTCAGATGAAGAGGCATGTAGTTCCTGTCGTGTATTTGGCAGCATGTCCTGTAGCTCTGCTCAACAAGCCAAGATTACATTAATAACGTTTACCGCCATGGTTTTAGTGGAGAACCATTTTAAAATTGGGTCTACCAGCATCCCTGTTATAATCACAATACACTCCCTCTCGTGTTATTGCTTAAATGTGCCACCAGGTGGCACTCTGTACATTTGCATATACATTTACATCTACAGCATTTATCAGCCCTTATCCAGCGCGACAGTGTCTGTATTCCATTGAGTACAAACAGGTTGGAGTCTAAAATGTCAGAACAAGAGCCAGTGTTTTTTAAAAATACATTTTTACAGTGTGACAAATTTGTCACAAAAAACATTGTTTAGATGCAGGTGGGTTGGAATTCACATGACTTTAATGAGTGTATGTCAGTTTGTATTCAGTACGTTTTGTTTCAATTTCTTTTATTCATCCTCTTAGTATCTCAAATTTTTTAGTAAAATATTTCTATAGAAAACTCTGGGCCATACATTTGAATCTAATCTAAGAAATGTATCTATCTATGCATCGTTTAGGAAATGCACTTTTCTAGTTTATAAAAAATATTCCTAAAATGGAGCAACAAGAATCTAAGTTCTTAGTGTTAATTCTTAAATCTGAGTAGGCACTAAGGAAATGTTTGTTTTTTTCCCTCTCTCTCTCTCACTGTTTCCTCCATACTGTAGCTCAGTTGGTGTGAGACATTCCTTCGTCAAAATGGAAATTTGTGAAAACTAAGCTTAAAGGTCAAAAATAACGTTTTCTAAAACTGTGTTGATTGCAGGTCATGACACTGTGATAAAGATGAGTGCCACAAGCTCTTTGTTACAAGAGGAAACAAGGTAAAATTAAATTATTACTTTAAAAAAATGTAATTAATAAAACCTTACAAGTTGATTCTCTTTTATATATCATTTAACCCTTAGCGCTAAGAGTTCATCACCCGAGACATTTTTCAAGTCTGATGTTTACTTTTTTTTTATGTTTAATTTTTGCAGTGGAATGTTGAAGCTAATGTATAACATAAGTTAATTTATTCATTCACTCAGTATGTTAAGTGTCACACCAGAGACAATAAAACCCTGGATCTAATGAACGTGAATACTAAGGATGCTTATTGTTCATCACCCCTTCCCTCGTTGGGTGGTTCCGATCACAACCTGGTGCTTCTGTCCCCTGGTGACACCATACATACTGGTGGTGAATAGACAACCACCCACCAAGAGGTATGTAAGGATCTGGTCTGAGGAAACAAGTAGCGCACTGAGGGACTGCTTTGACACCACGGACTGGGATGTGTTATGTGAACCTCACGGGGAAGATATCGACAGCTTGACTGGATGTATCACGGACTACATTAACTTCTGTGTGGAAAATACTGTGCCTACCAGGAAGGTACGGTGTTTTCCCAACAATAAACCATGGGTGACCCCTGAATTAAAAGCACCGTTAAATGAAAAGAAGAGGGTTTTTAAGTCTGGTGACAAGGAGGAGCTTAGAAGAGTGCAGAAGGAGCTGAAGAGGGGGTAAGGAAGGGGAAGGACAAATACAGAAGGAAGCTGGAGGAGAGCCTCAAGGGGTGCAACACCAGAGAGGTCTGGGGAGGTCTGAAAAACCATGGATGGCCAAGCAAAAAACGGTGGGAGGGGTCCTGAATCGGGAGGACAGGACTGGGAAAATGAGTTCATTTTTTCAACAAATTCGACTGTGTCAACCCACCCTCCCCAATTTATCAAAGCCCGGATTCCACTGTAGAACCACACCTAAATCTCCCCTCCACCCAAATGCCCCTGTCACCAATGGCTCCCGTCTCACAGTACATCACCCCACTGTGTTCCTGGCAGAACCGATCCACACACCCTAGCCCTGACCTTACCCAACGGGAGACAGACCCCAGCTCTACCTCCCGTTTCTCCATTACAGCTGATCAGGTAAGGAGGGAACTTAGGAGAATAAAGACGAGGAAGGCGGCTGGCCCTGATGGCATCAACCCCAGGCTGCTTAAGGACGGTGCAGACCAGCTCTGTAGGGTACTCCTGCACATCTTTAACCTGAGCCTCAGTCTGAGAAGAGTTCCACTTCTGTGGAAAACTTCATGTGTGGTTCCAGTTCCAAAGACTGTGCACCCTAGGGAGCATAACCACTTCAGGCCAGTAGCTCTGACCCCTTACCTAATGAAAACCATGGAGAGAATAGTCCTCACTCACCTTCGACACCTGGTTAATAGCGGGATGGACCCCCGGCAGTTCGCGTATCGACCGGGCATTGATGTGGAGGACGCTGTCATCTACTTGCTACACCGAACACTCTCGCACTTAGAGGGCACGGGGAGCACTGTAAGAGTATTATTCTTTGACTTTTCCAGTGCTTTCAATACAATCCAGCCACCACTACTAAGGGGGAAATTGGAGGGAGCTGGTGTCGGCTGTCATCTGGCTGCATGGATCACTGATTACTTCACTAACAGACCGCAGTATGTGAGGCTACGTGACTGTGTGTCTGATGTGGTGGTCTGCAGCACGCACGCCCCCCCCCCCCTATTTACACTCTTCACATCAGACTTCAGTTACAACTCGGACAGCTTCCACCTCCAGAAGTTCTCTGATGATACGGCCATCGTTGGACATGTGTCAGAGGGGAACGATCTGGAGTATAGAGAGGACATCACCAACTTTGTGGACTGGTGTGACTTGAACAAACTGTGTATTAATGCCAGCAAGACAAAGGAGGTGGTGATTGATTTCAGAAAGAAGCCTATCCAATTTGCACCAGTGAACATCCAGGGTGTGGACATTGAGATTGTGAAGGAGTATAAATACCTGGGTGTTCACCTTAGCAATAAACTAGACTGGTGAATAAACACAGAAGGGCCAAAGTCGTCTCCACTTGCTGAGGAGGCTGAGGTCCTTTGGGGTGTGCAGGACACTGCTAAGGACTTTTTACGACACTGCGGTGGCTTCAGTGATTTTCTATGCTGTGATTTGCTGGGGCTGTGCAAGCTCTGATAGGCACAGGAAGAGGCTAAATAAACTGGTCAGAAGGGCTGGCTCAGTCTTAGACCGTCCTCTGGACTCCATAGAGGAGGTGGGGGAGAGGAGAATGTTAGCAAAACTGACATCAATTGTGGATAACCCCTCTCACCCCCTATATGCGACAATGGGGGCCTTGAGCAGCTCCTTAAGCAGACGACTGTTACACCCACAGTGCAGGAAGGAGAGATACCGAAGGTCATTCATACATACTGCTGTTAGACTATACAATACTCACAACATGTAATATACACTATTATCTTGCATATATTTTTTGGACTATCTGTCTTTGCACTACCAGTATTACTACCTCTGCCTTTTTCCAAACAATGTGAATAATCAGGTGCAATATCTTCTCATGCACAACCATCTCTGTACGGTTGTATGGGTTATATGTTTTGTGAGTATATAAGTTTAAGTCTTTTCCTCCATTGTTTTTTCCCCACTTCTCGTCCAAAGCCTAAGATTGTGTGCTGCTGTAACAAGTGAATTTCCCCAATGTGGGATCAATAAAGTCAAGTCTAAGTCTATTAATTCATTCATTGTCTGTAACTTTTTCCAGTCAAGGGCCGTGTGAGGTTCAGATCGCACAGAGGCCTAAGGCTGAGTATTACAGGTGTTCTATAGAATTATATAAGCTTCTCTAATTATTCGACTTAATTTTTTTGAATTCCTTTTGAAAAATCTATTTTACATTTGTGTTTTTATGTATTTGTTAGTTTAATGAATATTGTTTGTCTTGCATTTTTAGATGGAAAATTGTTACTTCTGCATTAACTCAGGCCTTGACCCCAGGTATGTACATATTTATTCTCTGTTTTTCTATCAAACAAGAATAGTTTCAATCAAACACATTTTCACCGATGTCAGAGTTTAAATATCCTTTTACTCTCTTAAAAAGAAAGTGTTTTATTTAGTTTGGAGCACTGACATAAGAGCCCCCAGGGTTTTCTAAAGCACTTTTCAGTGGATGTATTTTTTTTTTAAACAAAGACAATTTTTATTTAAATATAATTTCCCTTTCTTAGGGAAACAATTAATCTGTGTTTGTAACGGACCATTGTGACTTTCTACTGCTTATACATTTCAAAATTTATATCAACACAGTTATGCAATGGGACGTAAGGTTTATTAATGTACTTTGATGTTTAAATACTTTTCAAATCCCATAACCATTTAGAAACGTTTATTTAAAAGTAATGTGTGACAGTTTTATAGAGAGACAGACATGTACATGTTATTAGTTGGATTCACACACAGGCCCTGGCCCATTCTTTGTTAATCTTTCTTTGTAGATGGTCGTGTGGACTTTGGTGAAGTTGCTAGTATTGTAAAAGAATTCTCCGGGGCACTAATTCCTCTTGTGAAACCGAAGAGCTATGATCTGAGATTGTGTGGACAGGATGACACAGTTTACGCTAAAAATAAAGATCAGCTGGAATCCTGGAAAGATCACTACCTTTCAGAGAGGAAGAAGATGCAGGTGATCGGAGCGATCGATGATTTCTCGTGTGAGGCGTTCGGCCGCCAGTTGGTTCTCTTGCTGTGTGAAGATAAAAGGGTTTACGCCTATGAAGATGAAGTTCTGCATGTTGTGGCTGAGACTTTAGAGGCGCTGTTTGACAGTGGGGTGATCTTTCCTTCAAAGGAAGTCTATAAGTTCGGGGAATGTTTTGAGAAATATGTAAGTTTTTATATTTTACTGTTCAATGTTAAAGCTGTGCTCTTTTAGTGAGAACCAGTCTGATCCATCTAGAGCTGTTCTTTTATTTAAACTCTGGTTCTGGGTAATCCTCTGACCTGCTCATTAGTGTGTACCCTGCTCTAATGCACAAGGTTCAGTCAATCAGCTCAAGTCTCTCTGAGCTGGAGTGGCTGTGAGTGCAGGTGAAACATGCAGCAGGAGGGATTTCCAAGACCACAGTTGGAAAACACAGCTAGAACCTTGACTTTATCCCCTTGTTTTCTCAGACAGAAGATGAATACAGTAAAATAATGGAATGCAGAGAGATCAAGGAAATGAAAGAAAATCACCAAAAGTATCGTGAATCCTTGGAGGGTAGGCTACTGGCGGCCCTAAAGGAGATTGATGTCCCTCAGTTGAAGGTATTTTTCAGAACTCAGTTCTATAAGAAAGAAAATGTAACAGTTCTCCCTTCAACAACATATTTTTGCACTTATATAAGGATGAGTTGACATAACTGTGATATTTAAGACTGGAACTCTGAGTAGTCGGTCCTGAACATAATTGCAAACTAGTACATGTAAGATGAGCATTGTGTAATGTAAGGCACTGGACAACTGGTCATTGTCCCGCTAAGTCCATAATTAGTCAAACAAAGGGCGTTGGGAAATCTGCAATTGACTAGTAAAGTCAGAGACACTACCTGCAGGTAAGGTAAAGGAGAGAGTTCTTAAAAGACAGAGAGACCAGTATGAAATATCTCATATCCAGCATTACTCAACAGGGTAGGTTGACAGATGGGAAACGGTTGAAGAAGGAACCAGCAAAGGCAACAGATGGTGATTTGGAAATAACCAAGATTCACAAGAGGAAGTGGGATGAACAGAAGGTGGATAGAGACTAGTGATCAATGATCAAAGGGGGAATTTTTAAATGCATGCTTCTTTAACCTGTGTGAGTGCTCATTGAATCACTAATGTTAAATGTTAATCACTAAACAATTAGTAGATGTCTTTATATACAATTGACAGTTAGTAGAAGTCTGTTTTATATGAAGATGAGCTGTTTTATGAAATGTATGTTGCATTATTCTGTTTTCTCAGAGTGTTTCACTTTTCTACACAGTCTTTCTATTGAACACGGGATGTAGCTGATTTTTGGAACTTAGTTTCTGCACAAAGCTGTTAACTCTTTCGTCCCTTAGAGGTGGCTCAGTTACAAAATAACTCCTTGTATGATGATGAAATGCTTATGTGTGTGTGTAAGGTTTAAAAAGAGTTTTTCCTTTTGCCAGAGCAGAGTAGAGTGTTAATGCATGCTTTTAGCTGCTCTCAATAAAGGTTACTCAAAGACCACTTTCAGTCTCATTTCTTATTAGTTGATAATTTCCATGACAAATTTGGCGTCACGAACAGGATGACAACACCCCTCGGATGCTGAAGGGACGGAGCCACTGCGAGGATACTCTTCCGGTGGAAACCCTGAATCAGGAGGGAACACCGCTCAAGCGGGAAAGTACCGCTGAACAGTGGTCTCTTTCCCTGACGCACCCGAGGACCCGTCATTTAACCTAAAAACAGTGAGTATAAAAATTTTTCTCAGTGAAAAAGTTTCTCGGCGGAATTATTATTAATATTATAATATTATATAATATTATATATATTATAAAATTATAATATTATAGTGTGAGCTGTTACGCATAACAGGAGCTGTCAAGTGGACAGTTTGGTATACGACGGTATATCCGTGTGGGGCTGACCACCCATTAACAATGGTCTTCTAGTAGTAGACAAATGCTAGAGTAACACAGAGGCCTCTGGGTTCCGCGAGAACAAAGTGAGTTTAATGAAAACTATGTGAGGAGCTTATTGCACTAGGGGAACTAAATTACACTGAAGTAAAAGGTATTTGAGAGAACTGATTATGGGATCCCAAAGTAGTGGATATGGAATTGGGGTTCGAAGAGGTGTCCCAGATGAATTCACAGCAAGACATCAGATCGCTGCAGGGTTTAAGAGCATATATTATGGTGGTAAACTTTAAACACAAATGTAGATTGGATTAATTATTTGTATTATAATCAACAGCGTTTTGTGAACTTCACTGTACAAGCAGTAGAAGGCCTTAGATAGAATAGCACTTAACATATTGTTGACAGATAAAGGAGGTGTCTGTTACATGATAGTTTCTACCTGCTGCACATTCATACCTAACAATACTGCTCCAGATGTTACTGTTTCCAGGGGACTGAAGGCTCTCTCCAAGGAATGGAAAAAGAACTATGGAATTGAAACCTCTTTCACTAAATGGATGGAATTTTTCTTTGGCTCTTGGAAAGGAGTGATTACTCAATTGGCAATGGCAGTATGTGTAGGATTGGCTATTTTGGTAGTCAGTGGATGTTGTTGTGTGCCATGTATTAAGGCCCTTATGGTCAAGTTTATTAATACCGTGATTCAAAACGGGGCAGCAGCAGCGGACGCCCAGGAAACTGTGCTCCTGATGACGGCTGATGGGCCTAACCCTGAAACTGAGTTAGATGTGAGAGACGAGGAAGATCAGGAGTACTGGGCCTAATCTGTTAAGTGTTTGTTTGTCCTGTCTGTCAAAACCTTTCTGCCCAGGTTTCCAGAGATTGGAGCAACCAAAAGGGGGACCCTGAGAAGCAAGAATAGAAAAAGTGTTTACATTCTTATGCCTTTACTATCCAGCTGCAATACAACAGCACGTACACATTACATTAGTCTAGTTTATGGTACTGTTAAATGCATCACACATAGGCACAATCACTTTGGGAAAAAATAGAAACAAAAATCAGGTGATTATATATATGTTCTGAATCATGCTCAGGAAATAGGAGTTCTGAGGTTCAAAAGCAAGGAGGCTGGTGGATGGAAGATTGAATGGAGATGTCAGGCTTGAAGGTGCTCTGAGTCGGTCCTGGTCCAGCCAGCTGTGCGGGATGGTCTGTGCTCTATCTTTTAGAGGGAAGTCTGGAAGCCAAAAGGCTGGAGAACCTCAGACTCAAAGTTAAAAGTTAACAACGCTGATTATTTTTCATAATATTTCTTGTTGATTTCTTTTGCACTACACCTTTTGTATTATTCACAAATGTCACATTAGGTTTTCTAAATGACTTTTGACCCATAAAGGGTAACTTGATTTTGTCGACCGGAAGGGCAAAGTGACACATTCTATTATATAATTCATTTCCAGGGTGGGCGCCCAAAGGGGGAACTGTTAGAAAATAATATAACTAAAATGTAACCCTGCTCTGCAAGCATGCTGAGATTCCGTTCTTTAGTCACACACACACACTCATCATTTGCACTTTTTAAAACAAGCTGAGGTTCTTATATACGTGTTTTTGTGGTTCATAAGTAAAAAGGTTGTAGTGACTGGTTTGTTCCGTTGTTTTAATAATGCCTTCCTTTGTTTATTTTGTAGCAATACAGTTATGATTTTTTTTTAATGGAAATGCAGTTAGTTTATCTAATGTTCCCTGAATATTTCTGTTATTCAGATTCAGTAAAACTCAGTGTGTATCAGAGAATTTGAATATTGTGAAAAAGTTCATTTGTTATATTTTCATTCGATGAGGTAAATTGACATATTTTTATATTCATTACATGTAAAAGTGATATTTCAGACCTTTTTTTGTATCAGTTTTGATCAGTCTGGATTAGTGTTCATGAAAATACACACCCAGTGTCTGAGTTTTAGAATATTTCATTTCAGAATTGGGTAAGTTACTATTCAAAAAGCCTCAACAGTAAAACATAAAAAAGGCTTGTGTACATGTAATGAATATAACATGAAAGTTTACCTTTTTGAATAAAATATGACAAAAATCTCCATGTCTGTGTATTTAGTCTTTTTTTCTGCCTCAGTAATTGAATTATTTCTTTTGTGTTTGAGATGAAAAGGTCTTACCAGTGATTACATTTGAACTCTGAAAATGTAGAGATCCCCTGATGCTGCATGTGCCTTGTTCCTCTGCAAAAGTGTTTGTCACTTTTTTCAATAAGATGTTGCAGTATTTTATGAGTTACAGTGTTTAAAATAAATTGTTCAGAAGTTAAAGACGTGTATATCTGAGTCGGAGGGTCGGGTGGGGGCTAAACATATTCTCATCTACAAAAGAATATGAGGAACCACTGTTTAATTCCACATTAACACTGAGCTGATATATTTATCATAAAAATCCTAACCACAAAACGACATGTACAGGTGGTTAAATTGTTAAACAGGACATTTATTGTGTACCTTTTTAACAAAGTGTTACTTAGAAATCAAAAGGCAGTGATTAATTTTGCTTAAAGTTTATGAATTGTATTTTTGGTTTGCTGCATTAAAATAATAGTAATTCTGGTTTGCTGCACTGCATTCAGTAGGACTATTGCATTAGCTTCTTCTGATGTTTGTCTCTTGATTTACTGTATATCATGTATCAGTTTTATTCAAACAAATCAAGGTCACATAATGGATATTCAAAAATGTACTCAATTAATTGCAACACTGGTTTGAGCAGATCCTATGTGTCTAATGTGTAGGGTGTGGAACCCCCAATGTTCTAAGTTTTACTTGTGAGGCCCTTTTTATGCAATAAAACTTGATTTACACACAGTTCAAAACTTGATATACAGAAATTGTTGTTGTTCAGGTTCTTTACAGCACAGCCATGAGAACATCATATTTGATTTGTCAGCTGCCTATGAGTATCTGATTAAGCCTCAGAATTGGAGAAGGCTGAATGTCATTCACTGGAGCTACAATGAGTGTGGGTTTACTGTATCAGATAAGATTTATAGTGTGATTATAGACCAGGGGTCGGCAACCCGCGGCTGCAAAGCCGCATGTTTGATCCCTCTGATGCGGCTCATATTTGAAAATAACTAATGAGTATTTAATTAAAATGTATTTTATTTTAGTTCATTCATTTTCAGAATGTAATTCTATGAAGATTATTGCGATCTTGTAACATCTAAAATACTTTAATATTTAAAATTTAAGTTTGGCGTTTTTTTCCATTACTACAAGGACTCAAATAGACATTGAGTATTTTAATTAACCATCAACCCAACGTCTTTTTTTGGAGTTAAAAATGTGTTTTTGCATTACTTCAAGGACTCAAATAGACATTGAGTGTTTTACTTTACCGTCAACCCAATGTCTTTGTTGTTTTGTTGCATGCAGAAATGTTATTTCATTTTCTCTGCAGGCGTTCAATGATTTCATAAATGTAACACAGTATAGTTTGTTTATACATAGCACAAAGGCAAAAGGTGCAACTTGTTTTTAATTTTTGAGAAATATTTACTTATCAGATTACAACTACTTCAATAATGAATTTATTATCTGCATGATTAAAAAAAAAACAGGAGGGTGGGCACAGTGGAGGAGCAGGGAGTGTGGTGTGTTCTCTCTGTGTCTGTGTGGGTTTTCTCCGGGTGACTGTCTGTGAGGAGTGTGGTGTGTTCTCCCTGTGTCCGTGTGGGTTTCCTCCCACGCTCCAAAAACACACATTGGTAGGTGAATTGGTGACTCAAAAGTGTCCATAGGTGTGAGTGAATTTGTGAGTGTGTGTGGTGCCCTGTGAAGGACTGGCACCCCCTCCAGGGTGTATTCCTTCCTTGCGCCCAATGATTCCAGGTAGGCTCTGGACCCACTGCTGCCCTGAACTGGATAAGGGTTACAGATATTGAATGAATGAATGAATGAATGATTAAAAAAAATTTTGTGTGAACTGATATAAATCCTGTATTTTGTCTATGTTTTTAGAGTTGGTCCAATACGCACAAAGGAAATAAACATGTGTATAACAAAATGTGTAATTGCAATCATTTTCTGGAAAGTTTTCAGGGGTGCCAACACTTTTGTCCATGACTGAATATATTAAAACATTTATTTTTAAATTCATTTATAAATTATTCATTTATTCATGTATGAAAGCATATTTGGTTCTCCATAGAAATGACCTGCAAATGTTGAGAAGACTACATTTGATAAAACACACACACTGACACCTATGGACATTTTGACATGTCTAATCCACCTACCAACATGTGATTTTTAGACCGTGGGAGGAAACCAGAGCACCCTGAGGAAACCAACCCAGACACAGGGAGAACACACCACACTCCTCACTCACAGTGACCAGATGTGGGGCTAAAACCCACAAACCCAGAACCCTGGAGCTGTGTGACAGAGACTCCACATGTTTTATTAGGGTGGCACCTGGTATATGGATGTACAGAAAAATAAATCCAAGATATTTCTGATGATCATTTCCATTCTGAAGAGGAAACAAAAAGATAAAATAGACAATTGCAACAAATGATACAAAATCTCACATTAGTTAATATAGGAAGTAGTTTCTAGAATCTCAGACCTAGAGAAAATCAGTTGAAGCTTTAAGAATTAAAACATGATAAATATTGTTCTATGAAAGTGAAAGCTGTGAGGAATTAATTCATTTGTGTAAAAAGAAATGTAAGATAGAAATTGAAGTTTTTTTTTTCTTAACAGACTGGAACACCTGAAATATTCTGTGCCATGAAAATATTCTGGGGAAAATACAGTTTTCTTATAAAATCACTGTTAATTTATTTTAGCTACATAAACACACATCACTGTTAAAGGGAACAGCTGTGATTGTGGAAAATTGCAGTTTTCTCTGGTTGTTTACCTTTTAAGGTGGAACAATGTGGTTGAGGAGAAAAACGGCTGAAGTTTGTATGTGTCTGAGGTATAACTCCTCTTTAGTTTTTATTCACTGTTTGAATTCCCACAGAAACTCATGTGTAACTCGAGCTGTTTAGTTTTGTAGCACTGTCGCTAATGTAGTTAGCTGTCTACCGAGTTTGGAAACATTTTCACCACTTCCACCATCTGAAACAGCAAAAATAAGTCAGTGTTACCCCCCTATAGAGCAGGAATAGAGCTACATCCTCATCTCGATTGGTGCTTTTCAGTGTTGAGTCTCTCCATTTGTTGAAATTACTCTAGATCAGAGGTTCTTATCCTGGGGGTCCTGACATAATCCCGGGGGGTTGTAAGAGTAATGCCATTTTCACATATGAACTCCACAAAATGAAAAATCTGATCCCGATCTTATCCAGAGCCATTTCACTGTATCACACCGACACATTCACCGTTCTACTCGATTCTTCAACTCAGCTTGATTCAGATTAGCACCTGCGCGTCAATGTTTCACACGTCCAGATCTGCTTTAAAATTAAAGGCTTTTCAGAAGGTGGAAGCGGGGCAGAAAAACGCTCGATTCCAGAAGAAATGTCTCAACAGAAAAAAATAAATGAGAACATATGATGAATAGTACTTGGAATATGGTTTTATGAAGACGAGTGATGATGCATATTATTATTTGAAAACAGTACCTTTTAATCCTATGTGAGTTGGAGGGCAGGGGATTGAATGAGGTGGGTGTTGTTAAATATTTTTAACCCCAAAAAGGGGCTGCACTGTGAAAAAGGCTAAGAACTACTGCTCTAGATGCCTCTGCCAAGAGCAAAGATAGAGAGAGAAAGCCTAGCATACTGGCCCAGACACTTTGTTTTTTTACCCATTTACAGACACTGGGGCTTCGTAAACACATTAGAGCGGTTTCCAGAGCAAACCGACTGCAGAGCAGCACATGGAGAGGAGGCATGGAGTTTTTTTTTTATAAAATCTGTTTTTAATTTTTTTCAATAATTTTAAGACAAAATTTGGAAAAACTTTCAAGTCGACAGGTGTAGTTCTTATAAATATTCTTTAAACCCAAAAACTACCATTAGTGCATTTGAAAGCATACACATATGTATATAAAATATATTACTTTTATATCTATAAACACATATAAAAGTGTTTTATAGAAAGCCTATAACATACTTACATCCTTTTACAACTTTTCAGAACATAATTTCTAAACTGACAAAAAAAAAATATTATGACATCAGCCAGTTTCATTGCTGTGAGCTGATTGGCTGTGGGATTGACTCATTTTCATCGAGGAAAATTCAATAAAACGT
Organism: Hoplias malabaricus; assembly: GCF_029633855.1. Classification (NCBI taxonomy): domain Eukaryota; kingdom Metazoa; phylum Chordata; class Actinopteri; order Characiformes; family Erythrinidae; genus Hoplias; species Hoplias malabaricus. Next base: position 38,712,239 of record NC_089802.1, on the reverse strand, counting down.
GCACAAGGTTGGGGTGTGGTGTTTAAAAAGTAGCAGTGATCACTGATAGAGAGAGCACAGAGACTACAAACCTGTACTGATTTTCTTGTTGAGTGTGGTCTGAAGAACAAATCGATTGGTAAGTGACTTCATTCACAACAGGTCTCCTACTGGTTTATATCTTCTTATTTATGGACTATAAAGAAAAACTGAAAGATGATAAATGATCTTTTGTTTTGCAGCCCAAACAATGACCACCAGGTGAGTTAATTTTTAAATGTTATATACATTTTACTACAACTGGATTTTTAATTAATTTAAATTTTATACAAATTTATTGGGAGAATTCTAACAGTTTAAACACATTTTAAAAAAATTAAATCTGCATCTGTTTTCTTAACTTAGTAACTCATCTCTTCTTTATTATTTTTAATACAGTATATAATTCAGAAGATGTAAAACAATTTTAACTTCAAGCCAAAATAATTTCTGCGATTTAGGCATTCAATTTCTGCAAAATATAAGAAAAAACATGTATAGATTTACATTCCAAAGTCTGGATGAAAATGAATATAGTTGAAGATAGATGAATGAAAATGTGTAAAGGTGTTGCTTATATTTTATTTGGTTTCAGTATTTTGCTGGATGGGCGGCATGGTGGTAGCAGTAGGTAGTGTCTCTGTCACAGCTCCAGGGACCTGGAGGTTGTGGGTTCGATTCCCGCTCCAGATGACTGTCTGTGAGGAGTGTGGTGTGTTCTCACTGTGCCTGCGTGGGTTTCCGCCGGGTGCTCTGGTTTCCTCCCATGCTCCAAAAACACACGTTGGTAGGTGAATTGGGAGACTCAAAAGTGACCGTAGGTGTGAGTGTGTGTGTCTGTGTTGCCCTGTGAAGGACTGGCGCCCCCTCTAGGGTGTATTCCTGCCTTGTGTCCAATGATTCTAGGTATGCTCTGGACCGTCTGCAACCCTGAACTGGATAAGTATATATTGGATATAATTGAAAATTTGGCTGGATGCAGTAGCCCTTAATTAACCTTTCAACTTTAATATTTAAAAAGTAGTTAATAATTTAATTTTTATTGTAAATATAAATAAAAAGCATTGCTCAATCATTTAACAGCACATTTTTTTACATTAGATTTGTTGCCTAAGATTCATCTGTTTCTGCGTTTGTTTTATTTATTTTATGTAAATAAATATTTGCAAGAATACATTCTTATCTAACCTACTTTAATCCTCAGGAAAATTGCAGAAAGCTATGTTTTAACTTTTGAAAATAACAAAGAGAGCTTGAAGACATGTGGCCTGTTGCTAATCACCAAAATGGCAGAAAAAATCAATGATAATCAAAGAAGCAACAGGAAACTTGTTGAATACATGGATGAGGTAGGACAGAGAAGAATTATCTGCTTTTAAAATATTCCTCAGTAACACTGTATATAAAGCCAAAGACAGAATGTATATGTTTTCATAGCGAGAGTTGGCACACATCCACATTTTTATGAATAAAACACTGTGAATAAAAAAAATCATTAATAAAATGTGAACGTGGCAAATATATTTTTACATATTATATATTTGATGTGCTTTTCCCTCAACATGTTTAACAAACAATTGTATTCAATAAGTTACAGTCTACACAACTGTCTCTCGGTGCTATATTTTATTGTCACACATCTGTAGAACACACTGAGTCAAACATGTTTTGTTAAATTTTTTTCTTAGTAAAAATTAGTTCAGTTAAAAACATCCTCTGCAGGAGACATACGTACTCCATATCATTTAAATGTTTATCTTTTTGTCTAACAGATGCTTCACAGCATTTTCTTCCTGGGATTCATCCATAAATACAAACTAACTCTCAATAAATTTATCACTGCTCCAACCATTGAAGTATTGAGAAATAAGTTTCCGGAGCCATTTAACAGATACAGGAGTGACCTGCCAAAGCGCACACCATTTTCCATTATAATCGACATGGTGAGGACAAAAATTACATATCATCACTGACCAAAGAAAAACATGTATCGCCATTTGAGTGGATTTGTGATCATTTGAACACAGCAGTTGTCCTTCACACTGAAAATTCATGATGAATCGACCAATAGAAACACTCAAATTACTGAATAAAATCTTTTACATGGATTTCTGTTTTTAAAGTTAAGAATGTTTTTTTCTTCTGGAAAGTGGAGATACATGTTTTTCATGACAATGACTGATATATAAAATATATGTCCTAGCGTATTTAATTGATGCAGTGTACTTTGGCAGGTGAATGTTTTCACTTTATTTATATATATTTTAAAACTATTTAAAGACTGATGTATGTGTAGGCGAATTGAGAGGGGAAATGATTATTCAGTATATTGTTGTAGATGCTAGAATTCACAAAGACATCTATAAACATCATCTCCATTACAACTGATACATCCCCCAACATCTCTTTTCAAGATGGCAGCCATGTTCTGGACATAGTGTAAAAGACAGGCCCCTCACCCCTCAGAGTGTTCAGATTAAACTTAAATACAGGGGGAGTCTAAAGAGGAGAAATGATAACATTCTGGTATAAAAACTTGTTTTGTCTTGCAAAGAGGCAGTCAAGCTGAATATATTTTTGTTACGGTGTAAGAGAATTAAGAAATTGGCCTTAATTGGTTTTAAATGAACAGACCTCTTAGAAGGGAAAGTATATGTATTTGCAAAAATTGCTATTTTCAAGTAATTTAACAACTGTTTTTGATTTTTTTTTATTAATTGATGGTTTTCAGGTGATCGTCAAATCACAGAATGCTTGTATTTTCAGATTTTAGTGTGTATCAGAACTGACATTTTCCATGATTCGTGAATGTTTTATTTGTGTTTTAGATGGAATTACTCTATATTACTGAAGACAACAACAAAGAAAATCTTCTGCGTGTGCTGACAGAGCTGAACTTTCCAGAACATCTTCAAATGTCAGGCTCGAAATATCAGTGTTATTACACATTAGAATCTACAGTTATCTGTGTGTGTTCACATTCAGAGTCTCAGAAATATTATTATTATTATTATTATCGTTACACTTATATAGCGCCTTTCTAGACACCCAAGGACGCTATACAATCTACACTGCTCAGAACGCTCAATTCACACACACACACTGGCGAGAAGCGGCAGCCAAACACGCACAGCGTACTCTCAACCAGAAACGACCGTCCACCTGGAGGACTGCATCGGGCACTAGGATTTCACCCAGGACAGAGCGCCAATCCATATCTGGGCTCACACATACAGACATTCATTCACACACCAGGACAGTTATTAGAGAAGCCAATTCACCTACCCTCCATGTTTTTGGACATTATGGAGCCTCACTTTACTGCAGAAAAGAACCTTCCAAGGAAATTCTGATTGATCTGTCATGTCTTGAAACATGGCATGAATATGTTTCTAATGCAGTCATGTCATTTAGAGATCCACCACATTCTGGTGATGGTATAACATTCCCAAAGTCATTGCAATGTCAAGCCTACATTCGGGAGGGGAATAAATACACAGACAAAAATCCATGTTCAAAGTGTGGTGAACTGTTTAATCTAAGAAACACAGACACACGCAAAGTGAATCATCCCTATGGGAACTGTGCAGAGACAGAGGGCCTGAGCAAACTCCTCAAGAATAATCAGTGCACGCGTGAGAATACAGCGATCAAGAATTATACAAAGAAAACGTTAAAGAGATTCAGAACATCAACAAAAGCTCGACTGATTGGAAACCTTGTGCGTGTTGGTTTTATAGATTGTAACTTTACCTTTTATACACCACCCCAAATGTAAGGAATGTAGGAGCATTGATGTAGGAGCACCCCCTCTTTACGGTGTGTGAAGCGATCACTGAATCATGACAGTGCATGAATAAATACCTTTTCTTTTTAGAGATGCCACTCACCACAATATATTAAATCACTTTAGAGGCAAAGTCTGTTGTGACTGAACAAATGTGACCATTACGTGTGATTCACTATCTTTATAATACTTTCACTAGATGAAACCATCCCTTCCTGAGCTATGTAGATATTGCAGAATGTAAGCAGCAGCATTAATTTTATCATGTTTTCAAGGTGTTGGAGCAAATAAAAGTGTATTTTCAGTTGGTAACACAACCATGCTGTAAAAGAACCAGGGATGTGGAGGAATCATGTTTCACTGCAGCCATTACCTCCATTGGCATCAGGTCAGTTTTGTAGCTGCAGGTAAACAGACAAACAGAATAAAACTAAAATTTTAATTGTTAAATAAATGGTTTCCCTTGGGCCACTGAATGATTCCATGGGAAACTTTACAGATTGCTTCACTGTGGCCTTTGCGGTAAAAAAGAAAAGTAACTGGGTATTATCCTGTGGTTTGTTGCCCTAGACCTGGGACATTTTGGAGCAAACAATGTTCCCTTATTCCCTGTCCTCAGCTGCAAACTGAAAGAAAAATGTAACACTGGGGCCCAGTGTCAGGAACTTATCATTGTGCAATGTACCAGGATCATACAAGCGCTTGATGAAGACACTGGTGTATGGAGCTTAAAAGCTTATTTGAAAATGTATTTAATAAATCTGAGTTTTATTTACATGGCACTCAATAAACTTCTATTATTAAAGACACACTTCATTAAATGGAATAAAAAAAAAAAAAACACTTTTGTGCTCTCTTGTGTTTTGAAATTGTGAGTTGGTGACATTTACTTTGGAAAAAATACATATCCAACATATAATAACAATATTTAGATAAAAAATGTAGATCCATCAATTCATATCTGTCTGATTCAAGACTCAGAAATAAGACTTTAGGCCAGAGGTGACATCTGTGCTTCCCAGAAAAAGCCCATTTGGAAACAGTGAGTGAATGCAGCATTTATCACAGCACCATCTCAAAGCGTCCCCTTCGTTTTCTCCACCACAAAAGCTGCTCAGCTGCACTTCACCATCACAGAGCTTTTAAGATTTTATGGAGCTTGTAAGCGCCACCCTGTAAGGTACCATACTTAGGACATTTCAGCTATTATTCTTCACCTTTGTAGTTGGCCAAATGTACAGTTTAGACTTCCTTAGTTTAAAGAAAGTGCAAATCTGTGCAGCACAAACTACTGAAATCAGTAGCACTTTAAAATAAGACTGGTCCAGTGACTCATTAAGCAAGCGCCTTGATGCAGCTGAATAAAGATAAAACTGAGATGATAATATTTGGGAACAGCACTGAGAGACACAGATTGGCTGCGTATCTGCACTCGAGGGCCCTCAAATCTAAAGAACTGGCTCACAACCTTGGTGTATTAATGGACTCAGTTTCATTCTCATATTAAAGCGGTTACTAGAGCAGCATTTTTCCATCTTAAGAACATGTATTTTGTGTTTTAGATGGAAATACTCTACATTACTGAGGAAAACATCATAGAAAATTTTCTGCATGTGCTGAATGACCTAAAATTTCCAGACCATCTTCAAATATCAGGCTCGAGATCTGAGCAATATTACACATTAGAATCTACAGTTCTCTGTGTGTGTTCATATTCAGGCTCTCAGAAATATTATGGAGCCTCACTTAGCTGCAGAAAAAGAACAACATTCTGATTGATCTGTCATGTCTTAAAACATGGCATGAATATGTTTCTCCAACCCGAGATCATGGCTGAAACGTGCCTATATTACTAAAACACCACACCAGCTAAAACGTACAGTTAACTACGTTAAACTTCATACGCGCCCCCTAGCCTCTGAGACGACTTGGAAAAGTGCATTGCTGAACCAAAGCATTCAAGTAGGAGATTATTTTACTTTCTTTTTTAAGTGGAAAAAGTGTGTTTAGAAAAGTATTGCAGTGAACTGATACACCACGTGTTTATAATGCGGCTGACAAATCAGTCATTTTGCATTGCTGGGTGTAGCAGATATGAAATGTTATTTTTGTTTTATCTATTTTATATAAATGTGCACCAGGTAAAATTGTTTATGATTTACGACATTTGGTTTGTATTTTACTTAGTGTGTTTTGAAGTGGAAAAAAAAAAAAATCAGCGCTGTCTCTAAGAAAAGGTACATGGTTCATGGGCTAGCGCTCTCTCCTTCAGCCTGCAATAAGAGCTGAAAAGAGAGGTATGTAGAGTGAAGTTGAGTAGTATAAAAGGTGTTAAGCATGTGGTAAATATTCATAAAAAGTTAATAAAAAAAAAACCTGGTTAGTTTGTTAAAAGTATAATGCACATTTCAGAAGTATCTTTGTGGTTGTATAAGTGTGTTTTCTTGTGGAGTGAGAGGCTGTGTTATGAGCTAATTTGCGTGTTATATGTAGATTCAGCTCCCTGTATTCATTGAGATACTGAGTATTTTTCCTGTGTTCTCTCAGGAGTTTCTAGCCTTCTCATAGACAACAATGAACTGTTTTCTTTTACAACTCAGGTATGCTAATTTATTGTCTGTTTTTCGTTTTTGTACCGCAAGAGATAGTTTCGGAGACAAAATGTCGCCTCTCCATGTAATTTTGTGTTGTAGAAAATGGCAGATGCCTTCCTGGCATAATTATTCTGTAGTTTTGAACAGTATTTAATACTTTCCCAGTTTAGCTTATTAACACTTGTGTACTGTTTAGAATTTGTGTTGTGGTGTTCTGATTTTCAATTTAAAGGTATTTGAATAATACTATTGCCCATTGTTATTCAAAGCTTTATAATTTAGTAATTGGTATTTTAAATATTATGTATTGTCATTTATTGTTTAATTTATGTAAACTTCTCTTGAAAGCAATTCATTATGTTTTGTGACAATGTATCTATGCAGTCTGCAATAAGAGCTGAAAGGAGAGGAGTTTCTAGTGCCTTCTCACAGACAACAATGAACTGTTTTCTTTTACAGCACAGAAATAAATGAATGAGGCGACTGTTCCGGCTCCTGAGTGATTTTACATTATACACAACGCAGAGGTGGTTCTGTGGGGCTAGCAGATTGACACTGGTTACATGGGCATTTCATTAAGGGTCAGACAACTATCTGACTACTCCCCACATGCTACAACAAAACATACAGTCATGTCTAAAAACACAAGACTTACGCTCAGAGTAGAGACATACGAAGTATTAGTTCAGCTCAAGGTAGATGTCGAATGAACTTGTAACATACTGTTCTGTTTGTGCTCCCCTTGTCATGTGACTGTTTCTCCCTGTCTTGTGTCTGCTTCCTGCATGTTCCCTGGTCATGTGATACCCTTCCCTTGTTTCTAATTAGTGCCCAGGTGTTTCTTGTTGGTGTTGTCTTTATATAGTCCTTGCCAGTGGGTCATTGTATGTATGTTTGGTGGTTGTTCATGGTCCTTAGCCTTGTTCTATGTTTAGCCTTCTTTAACTCTATTGTTTTATGTTTAGATTTCTTTAGTGTTTTGCTTTGTTTAGTGTTTAGCCCCTTAGTTCTGTATAGTCCTTGTTTATTCCTTGTGTTTAGTGTCCCTCTGTCTAGTTTCCTTTAAGTTATGTTAATAAAGCCTCCTGCACTTAACTCCTTCCTTGACCACTCCTACACACTCCACTATATTACAGAACTCAAGGATATGAAACTATTAGCTGGTATAAGGTGCAAAATTATTACTTGTTTTACCGATTAATTTAGAAACCCACAAGTCAGCATCACAAAGTCAGCCTTTTACTTTTGAACATTCATCAACAAATAATTAGCACCATGGCAACAGCGGCGCCATGTCCGTCTGATGTTTTGGTTTGAATACCGCATGCTGTCAACATATCCCGGGGGCGCACGGCAACAACTACGTACAAATGAATACGTTCTAGTAGATATGGTCTTTTAGTACACTGTTTATGTTTCTGACGTGATGTCGGGTTGGTTCCTCTTACAGTCATGTCATTTAGATATTTACCAGATTCTGGTGGTGGTATAACATTCCCAGTGTCACTGAAATAGCGAACCTATATTCGGGAGGGGAATGAACACAGAGAAAAGACCATGTGCAAAGTGGTTAAGAGTCTGGCGAAGTGGCCCTGAGCAAACTCTTCATAAATAGTCCATACATGCATGAGAATACAGCGATCAAGAATCTTACAGAGGAAAGGTTAGAGGAACTCAGAACATCAACAAAAGATCAACTGATAGAAAAATCTATTGTTTTACATCTTTAGAAGATATAATTTAGCCTTTATACACAACCTCAAATGTAAGGAATGTAGGAGCCATTGATATAGGAGCACATCCTACTTATAGTGTGTGAAACAATCACTGAATCATGATCGTGCATGGATAAATAAATGATTTCACAAAATACTGAAATCATTCATACATTCATTTTCTGTGACCCTTATCCAGTTCAGGGCGGTGGTGTGTCCGGTGCTTACCTGGAATCACTGGGCACAAGGCAGTAACACACTGGAGGGGGTGCCAGTCCTTCACACGGTGAGGCGCACACACACTTAGACACTTTTGAGACACCAATCCACCTACCAACGTGTGTTTTTGGAGCATGGGAGGAAACCGGAGCACGCTGAGGAAATCCATGCAGACACAGGGAGAACACACCACACTCCTCACAGACAGTCACCCGGAGGAAACCCACACAGACACAGAGAGAACAGGTGTCTAGGTGGAGGGATATATTCAGAAAATGAGGCCCTCCACATGCTCACTCGATACTTTTCCAACATCATTGATAAAAGCAAGCAACTCAGTCATTAGCCCACTCATCACTGCAAACTTGCCAAGTCCCTTCAGTCTTAAAAACTGCTCTTATTTGTCCTCACCTGAAAAAACCCTCATTAAATCCTGAAAACCTGGGAAATTATAGACCCATCTCCACTCTACCATTTCTCTCCAAGGTTTTGGAAAAAGTTGTAGCAGCATGACTCCATCACCACCTCCATACACACAGTTTGTATGAGACTTTTCAATCTGGGTTCCGCTCTGCACACAGTACAGAGACAGCCCTTGTCAGAGTTACCAATGATTTGTTGATGGCTGCTGACCAGGGCTCCCTGTCACTTCTCATACTCCTACATCTCTGAGCCGCCTTCGATACTGTGGACCATAACATCCTCCTGCATCGACTCCACACTACAGCTGGACTCTCTGGGACCATCATCCAATGGTTCCAGTCATACCTCACCAGCAGAGTTCAGTATATTGCCCTGGGGGAGGTGAAGTCATCTCCCCACACTGTCACCTGTGGGGTTCCTCAGGGGTCAGTGCTTGGACCAACTCTGTTTACTGTCTATATGCTCCCTCCACTTCAGCCATCCCACCAGCTCTCGCAGCATGTCTGGAAGAGACAAAGGCGTGGTTGTCTGAGAACTTTCTTCAGTTAAACAGCAGTAAAACAGAAATCATCCTGTACTCCACATCAGATTAAGGCATCTTCTATCAGTCACATTATAGTCTCTGGTCATAGCATTCCCCTCACCTCTTCTGTTACAAATCTAGGTGTCAAACTGGACCCACATTTATCATTTGACAATCACATTCACCATCTATCCAAAGTCACTTTCCTCTATCTCAAAAATATAGCAAAACTCCGTCCTTACCACCCCAACCGGATGCTGAAAAATTGGTCCATGCATTTGTCTCCTCCAGGCAGGACTATTGCAATGCCCTCCACATTGGTATCTCTGCAGGAGCATGCAGAAGCTCCAGCGGATTCAGAACTGTGCTGCCAGGATAATTACGTGGAAGCGCAAATATGAGCACATTATAGCGATTCTAAAATCTCTACACTGGCTACCCATCCACTACAGAATCCAGTACAAAATCGGTTCTCTCACTCACCAATGTCTCTATGGAAACACCCCGCTGTACCTCAAAAAGCTCCTTACCCCGCACGATACCTCTCCGTTCCACCAATGCCTCTCACCTTCAGCAGCCCCAGACCAAGCTTTCTACTATGGGAGGCCGGGCTTTTCAAGCTGTTGCCCACTGTTGAAAGCTGTTGGAATTCACTCCCAGATTCTCTGAGGGCACCACAGAGCATGGAGTCTGTTAAAAAACTAAACTTTTTTATTCAAAAAGGCTTACTGTAGTTTAGATATTTTTTTATTTGATCTTGTTTTATTTACTTGCTTTTAATGGATTTTTATTGCTACTGATTTTCCTGTAGCACTTTGAGATTTCCTTAAAATGTAAAGTGCATTACAAATAAAACGTATTATTATTATTATTATTATTAACACACCACGCTCCTCACAGACAGTCACCCAGAGGAAACCCACAGGGAAAACACACCACACTCCTCACAGACAGTCACCCAGAGTGGGACTTGAACCCACAAACTCCAGGGACACTACCTGCTGCGCTAACGTGACACCCTATATTGAAATTAGTAGCACTTTAAAATAAGACTGGTCCAGAGACTCATTTTGTAAGTGCCTTGAACACATCATTAACTGGATGGAACACAACTTTCTGCAGCTGAATAAAAATAAAACAGATTATTCTATTTGGGAACAGCAATGAGAGACACAGATTGGCTGAGTATCTGGACTCGAGAGCCCTCAAATCTAAAGAACTTTCTCACAACCTTGGTGTATTAATGGACTCAGATCTCAGTTTCAGTCTCATATTAAAGCAGTTACTAGATCAGCATTTTACCATCTTAAGAACATCAGTAAGATCAGAGATTCTCTGACTAAACCAGACCTGGAGAAACTTAACTTAATCTTTCAGCCTTCGATAAGGAGCCTGTTCAAATATAAAGCTGCTCTAATCAGCTTTGCCTCATCAGAGAGTCTGGTTTATAAAGTTAGTGTTGACCAGCTCTGGCCTGAGGTCAGTGACGAGAGCACAACAGATAGTAGACGGATAATTACAGTTATAAAAGAGGCTTGTATTTAACTGTTAGGGAAACAGAGGAGGATCTGAGAGTTAGTGAATGTTAATATCAGCTGTGTTCAGGGCGTGAGAAAGAGCTCTAAACATGCAGCAAGTTAACGTTAGTCTCTGGCTGTGTCCCAAACTGCACTGAGTAGTGCGTGAATATACAGGGGTTACACAATGGAACTGAAACACCTGTCATGGTATCCAGGGTAATGTCAGCATACTACCAAGAAAGACGAAACATATCCAACAGGATTAACTGTAGACGCACCAGAACTGTCCGTCGGGAGCTCCACAGGGTCAATATACACGGCTGGGCTGCTATAGCCAAACTTTTGGTCACTCATGCCAATGCCAAAAGTCGGTGTCAATGGTGCAAGGAGTGCAGATCTTGGGCTGAGGACAATGTGAAACATGTATTGTTCTCTGATGAGTCCACCTTTACAGTTTCCCCACATCCGGGAGAGTTACGGTGTGGAGAAGCCCCAAAGAAGCATACCACCCAGACTGTTGCATACCCAGAGTGAAGCATGGGGGTGGATCAGTGATGGTTTGGGCTGCCATATCATGGCATTCCCTTTGCCCAATACTTGTGCTAGATGGATGCGTCTCTGCCAAGGACTACCGAACTATTCTGGAGGATCATGTGCATCCAATGGTTCAAACATTGTATCCTGAAGGCGATGCCGTGTATCAGGATGACAATGCACCAATACTCACAGCAAGACTGGTGAAAGATTGGTTTGATGAACATGAAAGTGAAGTTGAACATCTCCCATGGCCTGCACAGTCACCAGATCTAAATATTATTGAGCCACTTCGGGGTGTTTTGGAGGAGCGAGTCAGGAAATGTTTTCCTCCACCAGCATCATGTAGTGACCTGGCCACTGCACTGCAAGAAGAATGGCTTTAAATCCCTCTGACCACTGTGCAGGACTTGTATATGTCATTCCCAAAACGAATTGACACTATTGGCCGCAAAAGGAGGCCCTACACTGTACTAATAAATTTACTGTGGTCTAAAACCAGGTTTCACTCTCATTGTCCAACCCCTGTATATACACACACACCACCCTTAGCAGTGTTTCTGTAAAGCTTCACAGTGTGTTGTTTGGGACAGAGTCTCAGTCTCTAACATTAATGATCATCTTCACAAGCTCAAAATATGTCAGTGTTAACTGAATTGTTTTGTAATTTACTTGAGTAAAAGACTCCTACGTATTTATAGACTACAGAGATAAAGAAAACTAATGGTGAAATCCAGATGCAGAAATGAGAACAATTCTACAAAACACCATTTGTAACAGGACGGCTGTGTACAGGCGAGACTCTGAAATTAGTGCTGTAAAGTTTACCAAGAGGAAAGACTCAAGTGCAGATAAGAATGCTTTCCACGCGGTGGGAATCGAAACAGGGTCATTTGCATGAAAAGTGGTGAATGTACGACGCAGAAGGTAATGGTGCTTGTGACAGTACGTTTTAAATCTAGAGAGGAGACAAACTCCAAAAATACACAATAATATACAAGTTTCTCGGGAACAAAAATCAAAGGGAACAAACTGACAAAAGATGAAAAGTAGTAAAGAAAGAATAAAACTCAAACCAAAATTAAATTGGGTAACAATTACATCAGAACCAGCTGACAAAACCATTGCACCACCCGGAACCTTACAGCTGCATTCACAACAAAAGGGGGTGAAGAAGAGAGCCTAATAAAGACAAGAAACAAATAGATTTTTCTTTCTAACGACAAAGGAGAAAGCAAGGCAATGAGACCAAAGTCCCAACAGGGAAATTCTATCCAGACTGCTGGAGAAATGAGAGAAAAATGGCTTGTGAGTTGATTTCACTCAAGGGTAGCAAATTCAAAAGGAACCAGAAAGATTCCTTTTGAAGGAAAATACCAAATTACCGGCATGGTCTGGTTCAGCACAAACACAAGACTCCACACTGAGAGAGCCGTGTGGAGGACTTATGAAGTGTCAACACCAGCTGTTATCACTTGGGCTGATTACTAGACATCCTGGAGCATGGTCTCCCTCTGGAGGTGGGATGACATCATTTTTATTTTTTTTTCTGGTTTATTTATATTTGTTTCAATCAAAGAAAACCCAGATGCATTTTCCACCCTGTGTTGCAGCTGCTGTTCCTGGATACCAGCAGTCATCTGAGTGTAGACCTGGGAGTGCTTCTCACTTCTCTGTCTCCCTTCTGGACACTGACAGTAAATCAAATCAAATTTATTTATATAGCGCTTTTCACAACTATGTTGTCACAAAGCAGCTTCACAGAATTCCAGTAAGACAAGATTTGACATGAAATGTAAAAACAAAATGTAAAACCCTCAAGTGAGCAAGCCAGGAGCGACAGTGGCAAGGAAAAACTCCCCCAGCTGAGGAAGAAACCTTGGGAGGAACCAAGGCTCACAAGGAGTGACCCATCCTCCTCTGGTCAATCTACTGGTAATAATAGTTAGTAGTCCGTGAGAACTTCAGTGTAGGGGCAGCTTCAAGGCACTTGGTGGTTGCAGGAGCGTGGGCAGCTGATCTGAAGCGTGGAGGAGGATCTCGACAGTCATCCATCAGTGTCCAGACAGACAGGTGGGCAGTCGTTTACTCAGAAAGATATAAAGGGATGGAATTAGTTTTCAACTGTTTTGTGTTTGTAAAGTAGAAAATATGAAAATTTCCAGAGTGTGGCTAATGACTCCGGCAGATCTGACTATGACAGCTGTAACTAAAAGGAGAGAACCAGAAGGACACACAGACACGGGAGCATCCTGAAACACTGACATCCCTCCGCTCCACCATCAACAAACCTGAGTGATCGCGAGAAGCAGCGGGATGACTGCGCCTCAGTTTACTATAATTCCCTGTGTCCATGCACCCCCCGGATCTGCCGCCTTTATCTATGGGAGAGCATTAGCTACCAAATGATAAACTAAACAAATGAGTTTTTAGCCTACATTTGAAGATTGCGACTGTGTCTGAGTCCCGAACATTTTCTGGAAGATCATTCCAGAGTTGGGGGGCTTTATAAGAAAAGGCTCTTCCCCCAGCTGAGGCCTTCTGAACTCTGGGAACAATTAAAAATCCAGTAATCTATGATCTGAGTGAACGTGGAGGCTCATAATAGGAAATTGTATCTTGAAGGTATTCAGGAGCAAGCCCATGTAGAGCTTTATATGTTAATAACAAAACTTTGTAGTCAATGCAGAATTTAACAGGCAGCCAATGAAGTGATGATAGAACTGGGCTAATATATTCAAATTTTCTAGTTTTAGTGAGGACCCTGGCTGCAGCATTTTTAACTAGTTGAAGTTTTCTTAAATTGCTGCAGGTGCATCCTGACAGTAGTGCGTTACAGTAGTCAAGCCTTGAAGTAATAAAGGCATGTACTAATGTTTCTGCATCCTGAGGGGATAAGACATTTCTAATCTTAGCAATATTGCGAAGATGTAAAAAAGCTGTCCTAGTGATACTGCCTATGTGTTGATCAAATGATAAATCCGGGTCAATTATGACACCAAGATTTTTTGCTGCTGAACCAGGTTTAACTAGAAAGTCAGCGAGATTTAAAATTAAATCTGATAATTTATTTCTTGCCACTTTTGGGCCCAAAAGCAGGTCCTCTGTTTTGTTGCTGTTTAGAAGGAGGAAGTTACGCAACATCCAGCCTTTCACGTCTTTTACACCGTCCTCTATTTTCTTTAATCTGTGTTTGTCATCGGGCTTGGCTGAAATATACAATTGCGTGTCGTCTGCGTAACAGTGAAAGTTAATGTCCATCCATCCATCCATTATCCACCGCCATCGCGGGGGAAGCAGTCGGAGCAAAGAAACCCAGACCTCCCTCTCCCCAGCCACCGACGCCAGCTCCTCCGGGGGTATACCGAGGCGTTCCCAGGCCAGTCGAGACATATAGTCTCTCCAGCGTGTTCTTGGTCTTCCCCGGGGCCTCCTCCCCGTTGGACATGCCCGGAACACCTCTCCAGGAAGGCGTCCAGGAGTCATCCGAACCAGATGCCCGAACCACCTCAACTGACTCCTCTCGACGTGGAGGAGCAGCGGCTCCACTCCGAGTCTCTCCCGGATGTCCGAGCTCCTAACCCTGTCTCTAAGGGAGAGTCCAGACATCCTGCGGAGAAAACTCATTTCAGCCGCTTGTACCCGCGATCTCGTTCTTTTCGGTCACTACCCAAAGCTCGTGACCATAGGTGAGGGTTGGGACGTAGATTGAACGGTAAATCGAGAGCTTTGCTTTTCTGCTCAGCTCTTTCTTCACCACAACGGACCGGTACAGAGCCCGCATTACTGCTGACGCTGCACCGATCCGCCTGTCAATCTCACGCTCCATCTTTCCCTCACTCGTGAACAAGACCCCGAGGTATTTAAACTCCTCCACTTGAGGCAGGATCTCACTTCCAACCTGGAGAGAGCACTCCACCCTTTTCCGACTGAGTACCATGGACTCGGACTTGGAGGTACTGATCCTCATCCCTACCGCTTCACACTCGGCTGCAAACTGGTCCAGCAAGAGCTGCAGGTCCTGGCTCGATGAAGCCAACAAGACCACATCATCTGCAAAAAGCAGACATGGGATCCTGAGACCACCAAACCGGACACCCTCCGCCACTTGGCTACGCTGAGAAATTCTGTCCATAAAAATTGTGAACAGAACCGGTGACAACGGGCAGCCATGACGGAGTCCAACTCCGACTGGAAACCAGTCGGACTTACTGCCAGCCATACGAACCAGACTCCTGCTCTGTTTGTACAGGGACTGGATAGCTCGTAACAAAGAGCCCAGTACCCCATACTCCCTGAGCACCCCCCACAGAATACCCCGAGGGACACAGTCGAATGCCTTCTCCAGATCCACAAAACACATGTAGACTGGTTGAGCATACTCCCATGTACCCTCCAGGATCCTAGCGAGGGTAAAGAGCTGGTCCTGTGTTCCACGACCGGGGCGGAATCCGCATTGTTCCTCCTGGATCCGAGGTTCAACTATCGATCGGACTCTCTTCTCCAGTACCCCCGCATAGACCTTACCGGGGAGGCTGAGGAGTGTGATCCCCCTATAGTTGGAACACACCCTCCGATCCCCCTTTTTAAAAAGGGGAACCACCACCCCAGTCTGCCAGTCCAGAGGCACTGCCCCCGATGTCCACGCGATGTTGCAAAGACGTGTCAACCAGGACAGCCCCACAACATCCAGAGCCTTGAGGAAACCGGGGTGAACCTCATCCACCCCCGGGGCCCTACCGCCAAGGAGTTTCACTACCACCTTGGCCACTTCAGCCCCAGTGATAGACGAGCCCCCCCCGGGGTCCCCAAGCGCTGCTTCCTCTGTGGAAGACGTGCTGGTGGGATTAAGAAGATCCTCGAAGTATTCCTTCCACCGTCTGGTGACGTCCCCAGTCGAGGTCAACAGTTCCCCACCCCCACCATATACAGTGTTGGTGGAAAACTGCTTTCCCCTCCTGAGTCGCCTGACGGTTTGCCAGAAACTTCTCGGAGCCGACCGAAAGTCGTTTTCCATGTTCTCACCGAACTCCTCCCACACCCGAGTTTTTGCCTCAGCGACTGCCGAGGCTGCGAGCCGCTTGGCTCCTCGGTACCTGTCGGCTGCCTCCGGAGTCCCCTGAGCCAACCAGGCTCGGTAGGACTCTTTCTTCAGCTTGACAACCCCCCTCACCCGGGGTGTCCACCACCGAGTGCGGGGATTGCCACCCCGACAGGCACCGACAACCTTGCAGCCACAGCTCCGTTCAGCCGCCTCAACAATGGAGGTCCGGAACATGGCCCACTCGGACTCAATGTCACCGGCCTCCCCCGGGATGCAGTTGAAGCTCTGCCGGATGTGGGAGTTGAAGATCTTTCTGACAGGTTTCTCTGCCAAACGTTCCCAGCAAACCCTCAGCACACGTTTGGGCCTGCCAGGTCTGTCCGGCATCCTCCCCCGCCATCTGATCCAACACACCACAAGGTGGTGATCAGTTGACAGCTCAGCGCCTCTCTTCACCCGAGTGTCCAGAACATATGGCCGCAAGTCAGATGATACGACTATAAAATCGATCATCGAAATGCGGCCTAGGGTGTCCTGATGCCAGGTGTACTTGTGGACACCCTTATGTTCGAACATGGTGTTCGTAATGGACAAACTGTGACGAGCACAGAAATCCAATAACTGAACACCACTCGGGTTCAGATCAGCGGGGCCGTTCCTCCCAATCACACCCCTCCAGGTCTCACTGTCATTACCCACGTGAGCGTTGAAGTCCCCCAGCAGAACAATGGAGTCCCCAGAATGAGTGTTCTCCAGCACTCCCTCTAGGGTCCCCAAGAAGGCATGGTACTCTGAACTGCTGTTCGGTGCATAAGCACAAACAACAGTCAGAGCCCTTTCCCCAACCCGAAGGCGCAGGGAAATTACCCTCTCATCCACTGGGGTAAACCCCAACGTAGAGGCGCTAAGCCGGGGGGCTATGAGTAAGCCCACACCTGCCTTACGCCTCTAACCCTGGGCAACTCCAGAGTGAAAGAGCATCCAGCCCCTCTCGAGGAGATTGGTTCCAGAGCCCATACTGTGTGTCGAGGTGAGCCCAACTATATCTAGTCGGTACCTCTCAACCTCGTGCACCAGCTCAGGCTCTTTTCCCACCAGAGAGGTTACGTTCCATGTTCCAAAAGCCAGTTTCAGTAACCGAGGATCGGAACGCCAGGGCCCCCGACCCTGACCACCACCCGATCCACAATGCACCAGACCCGGATTACTACCTCTCCCACAGGTGGTGGGCCCATGGGAGAGTGGACCCATGTATCCCCTTCGGGCTAAGCCCGGCCGGACTCCATAGGTGAAAGTCCGGCCACCAGGCGCTCGCCAAGGAGCCCCTCTCCCAGGCCTGGCTCCAGGGTGAGGCCCCGGTAACCCTGCTCCGGGCAAGGGAGGCTGTGTCCTCGTTATTATCTTTTTCATTCGTGTCTTTATGGATCACTCTTTGTCTGGCCCATCACCTAGGACCAATTTGCCTTGGGAGACCCTACCAGGGGCTATTGCCCCCGACAACATAGCTCCTAGGCTCACGCAGGCACGCAAACCCCTCCACCACGTTAAGGTGGTGATCCAAGGAGGAGCCTAAGTTAATGTCATGGTTTCTTATAACTGTGCCTAGCGGTAACATGTATAATAGGGCTGCAAGTAATGATTATTTTGATAATTGATTAATCTGTCGATTATTTTTTCGATTAATCGATTATTAATCGGATAAAAAGGAAGACATGCCAAATTTGGTTTCCTGTCTGTTACTAGTATATTCAGGATACCATCAGTGAGAACAGCTGCTTGCTGTAGTGTGCAGATCTTCTTCAAAACATAGTCAGCAATGCTGGGCTGTTTTTATCTGAGGTGAGAAAGAAAGTGTAGATATGGTCATACACCTTTTTTAAGTTAATAACTACTGATCTAAAATGCAGACAACAATGCAGGCAAATTGAAATTACATAAATGGATATTGGGTGATGCTGCCATGTGCTGAGAATAAAAGGGAAATTCAACTAACAAATGATCAGATATTGTTAAGATATTTAAGATTTTAGAGAACTAATGTTGTAATTGTATAAGGAAAACACAACCTACCATTATTAAAAATTAGCGTTTACATGAAGAAGTAACCCAACCGTTACATTAATTTTATATTTATCAATATTTAACAGTGTATGTAATGTAATATACACTTATAATGTAATATACACTTGGCTCTGATACTCAAACACTAACACGCAATGCCAGTCAGAAAAGACCTTGAAAAAGGCTTTAAATATATTATTTTTTAAAATGTTTGGATTTTTTTTTAACTCTGAATGTAACTGCCGCCACATTTAAGGTGGAACAGAAAACTCGCTAAATACAAGAGTGATATAAATTTACTAAAAATGAGACATCTTGTTTAACTACTCTAGCAGGCTCTAGAGACATTGAGTGAGAGAAAAACTAACGTTGCTTACGTTAGCTTGACTAAAACTACGGCTTGTTTTGGAACTGCTGGTCGAGCTGACACATTTAAGGTGGAAGAGTAAACTCGGGGGGATGCTAAGGCTTGTTCGCTAACCGCGAGTGTAATATCAATGTACTAAGAAAAACAAATGCTGTTTAACTTTAGCAGGCTCTAGTAACATTGAGTGAGAGAAAAAGTAGAATTAACTTACTATACTTAATCTCTCACACATAGCTCCAACAGGCTTCATTTTCAGATGCTCATGCAGTGATGTTGTGCTGCCGTGCCATGCGAGATCAGCTGTGCACATTTTGCACCTAACACTGTTCCTTGAAGGCGTTAATGTAAAGTGTTCCCATACTTCTGATGACTTGGGTCGTACATTTTTCTCTCTGATTGTGCTAACATTATCCTCTGCTGTGACCGCATCCGCCATTTTTCAAACCCTTCTTCCAGAGTTCGTCACATGTAGCAACTCTACCTATGTGTATAATAACTTAGACCCAACTAATCGATTATCAAATTAGTTGCCAACTATTTTAACAATCGATTTTAATCGATTTAATCGATTAGTTGTTGCAGCCCTAATGTATAATGTAAACAACAATGGTCCTAAAATAGAGCCTTGTGGAATTCCAAATCTTACTTTAGAATAATTTGAATTTTGGTTGTTTACTTTTACGAATTGGTAACGTTCCGTTAAGTAAGATTTGAACCATAAAAGGGCTGTCCCTGTGATTCCAACCATGTTTTCTAACCTTTCTAGGAGAATATTGTGGTCTATTGTATCGAAGGCTGTGCTTAGGTCAAGAAGCACCAACAGGGATACGTGGCCTTGATCAGAGGCAAGATCATTTGTTATCTTGACTAGAGCTGTCTCTGTACTATGATGTTGCCTGAATCCAGATTGGAATTTTTCATATATATGATTCTTATGTAGATATGAACTAAGTTGTTGGGCCACGGCTTTTCCTAAGATCTTGGACAGAAATGGCAAATTTAAAATAGGCCTGTAATTAGACAGTGTACTAGCATCAAGATTTGGTTTCTTGATCATAGGTTAAATAACTGCTAGTTTAAAAGCTTTGGGTACATGGTCCAGGCTAAGGGATGAGTTTACTATAGTTAAAAAAAGGATCGATAATAGCTGGTAGTACTTCTTTGAGCAATTTTGTGGGAATTGCATTAAGTGTGCAAGTTGTACAGTTTGCGGAAATGATAATCTTCTCTAGTTCTAATTGTGGGAGTGGGTAAAAGGTTTCAAGTCTTTCTTTTACAGTTACATTATATTTTATATCATTTACATCGGGTGGCAGCCAGGATGGATTTAATCCTGTGGCTTGAGTTTGTTGTCTAATATTCTCAATTTTATTATTAAAAAAGTCCATAAAATCTTTACTGTTGAAAGTTGCTGGAATTAGTTGTTCGGATTCTGCTTGATTTTTTGTAATTCTAGAAAACACACTAAACAGTGCTCTCGGATTATGATATAGAAATGAGGGCATTTCTATACTCTATAAGGCTGTCCTTCCAGGCAGAATGGAACACTTCAAGCTTGGTTGATCGCCATTTCTGCTCTAGTTTTCGTAATGTTTGTTTTAAAGTACGGGTCTTATCATTATACCATGGTGTGAGCTTTTTCTGTCTTATACTTTTATGTTTAAGTGGTGCTACCTTTTCTAAAGTAGATCGACAGGTATTTTCTAGGTAATCAGTTAGTACATCTAGGTCCATTGGGTCTGATGGAGTTGGAACTGGTGTTGATAGTTCTGGGAGGTTTTCTATAAATTGTACGGCGGTAGATGGTTTTATTATACGCCTTGTAGAATAACGAGGGTTCTTACATATATTATGGCTAAGACGTAGCTCATATGAAATTAAGTAATGGTCAGAGATTGCTGAGGATTGCGGTAAGATATTAATTTTGTCAATGTTAAGACCTAGTGTCAGAACTAAGTCTAAAGTGTGACTGCAGTAGTGTGTAGGCCCTGTTACATTTTGAGTAATACCAATAGAGTCTAAGATTGAGGTAAATGCCTTTTTTAGTGGGTCACTTTCCTTCTCAAAATGGATATTGAAATCTCCTACAATTATAACTTTATAATTGCACACCGCTAGGTTTGTAGCAAAATCGCTGAATTCTTTCTGAAATTCTAAGTAAGGCCCTGGTGGTCTGTAAATGTTGCATAATAAAAATGCGTCCTTTTTTGTGACCGGATTTGTAATAATAGTGGAGAGAACCTCAAAAGAAGAGAAGGTGTCACATTGTTTAAGACTAATTTCTAGGGTATTTTGGTAAATTACACATACTCCGCCTCCTTTGCCTGATAATCTTGGGTTATGTGCATAATTATAGCCTAGGGGGGTGGCTTCATTTAGTGCTGAATATTCATTTGGTCTAACTCACGTTTCCGTGAGACAGAAAACATTGAATTTATGATTATAAATTTATATTATATACACTTATAATATCATTTACGATGATATTATAATACATCTCAATACAGTTGAACCTGGGTGACGCCTCAAGACAGTTCGCAGACGGTCGGTTTAGCCTGCCTGTCTGCGGCCTGGTCCCGGCTCTGGATTGTCAGCAGCTGTCTACACTACTCTGCTGACTAACTAAAAGACTATTTGCTATGCTGCAAGAAAGTAAGGCAGCACCCTCCCGCGTGGGGTGGATACCATCCCTACCTATAAGACCAGGCTTGCCCTCGAAACGTAACCAATTGTCTATAAAGCCCACTTGATTTTTGGAACACCACTTGGACATCCAGCAGTTTAACGCCCAAAGTCTGCTGTAAGCGTCGTCGCCACTCCGCATTGGTATGGGACCAGAGCAGATTACGGCATTGGACATCGTCTGGGCCAGTTTAATCACCTCTGTAATATTACCCTTAGTTACCTCAGACTGCCACAGACGAATATCATTGGCCCCTACATGAACGACTACCCTCGAATATCTCCTATTAGCTAACAGTCTAAGGTTGCCACTAATATCCAGCGCTCTGGCTCCCGATAAACAGCTGTTACTGCCGGCGCCCCTAAAGGAGTAGCTAATTTCACGTGTCGAACAATAGAGTCTCCTATAACCAGAGCACTCTTAACAGGCTCCTCAGTGGGTGCTTCGCTGAGCGGGGCAAACCTGTTTGACACGCAAATCGGAGGAGCCTGGTGTCCCGGTGGGCAAGCTTTGTCCTCAGCGTTAGCATCAGCCTTAGCTTTCCGGCTATGACGCCGAGACATCACCCATTCACCCCGCTGTGAGGGCTCTAACACCGGAGTCGTGGGGGTGCTAACTCTCCCTAAGGCACCCGGAGTTGCTAACACTGAATCTCGCTGTTTATCCCTTGACAATAATTTGGCACAAGCTCCGGATGCGCACTTCTAGCTGGTCCACTTTATCCACCAGAGAGCTAACTAGCTGACACTTAGTACAAACACAACCACTATCTTTGTCGCTAGAGGTGGAAAAGGGGGTTAAACTAAACATGCCACACTCTGAGCAGGCAAAACAGCCAGTAGTAGCCATGGAATTGCAGGTACTTACCGCTTTTAGTGGATTTTAGTAACTTACACCAACAACGTTACTCCAGGGTCCGGTGGCAGTTTTAGTGCCTCTTTAATAAATATTCCTGCAGAAACAATCTAAAAGATAAATCTATGGATGGTTAGTAGGTTATAAAAACAGATATAAATACAGAAATAACAGTAGAAACGAGTAAACAGGAAAACCCGAGCGATCAAAACAGCTTCTTCTAAACGGGTACAGGAACAGCCAAACGGGTTGCCAGTAAAGTGACAGTAAAGAACATCAACTTGAAGATGGAAGTTTAGTCATTTTTTTCTACAGAGGAAGCACTCATCTGTCTGCTCCTTTGCTCAGTGTTGGTGAATGTCTCCCCCTGTGGGTGATGCAGTACTGGAGATCCCTGAACACTGCATTTTGGAGCTGGTAAGTGTCATGTATAGCCCAGTCTAGTGTGTTCCTGCTGTCTGTCTCATTTGTCTCTGCCTTTGCTCCTCCCTCTTGTGCCTCCTTTGTGTTCCTGCCCCCTCGTTATCTGTCCCAGGTGTTTCTTGTTTGTGTAGTCTTTTTATAGTCCATGTCAGTGTTTCCTGGTTGTTGGATATTGTGATTGCATGTATGTTTGTGGTTCATGTCTGTGTGCAAGATTCTAAGTTTTGGTGTTGTTTGACGTTTATCGTATGGTTTAGTGGCTTGCCCCTTTAGATCTGTTCTTGTTTAGTGTTTAGCCCAGTGTTCAGCCCTTGTGTTTAATGTCCTAGCCTTTGTGTTTAGCCTTGTTGTTTATAGTTTAGCCTCTGTTTTGTGTTCATCTGTTTAGTGTTTAGCCTGTTCTGTTTGGTTCTTGTTTACTTTCTGTTTTTAGTCTTGTTTAGTATTAGTCCCTTTGTGTTTAGTGTCTAGCCTTGTTTATTGTTCTTTGTTTTTGTTTCAAGATCTTTGTATTGTTTTTGTTCTATAAGTTAAATTAGTCTTGCTAAGTGAGTTTAGTAGTCTTTGTCTAGTTCCCTTGTCTCTGTTTAGTTCCCTTTTTGTGTTAATTAAGTCTCTTGCAATTACCTCCTCCCTGTTCATTGCTTTTTGACCTCCCCTACATACCACCACGTGACAGTAAGGAAGAATAACAACTTTATGTTAGAGCAATGACTGAACCTTTTCACCACGCCTGAGGTGATTGGCCCAGAACAGGCATGACAGGACATGTACAGAAGAACTTAGATATTTTAATTACAACCTTTCAGTTACTTAACATAGAAATACTGTTTTATTCAGTGGCTGTGGATAAGAGTGCAGCCTAGTTGGGGAAATGCACTGTAGAGGTGCTGTTGTGGTGGCTGGTGATGTAGCATGCAAAGATCACATGGAACTGGTGGCTCTGAGCATACATTAAAGGTGCCAGTGGGACTAGGTACAGCCTTAGTCACCAGGGAGGGCACTGTGTGGATTTACAGTTGTTGGTGGTTAAGGGTAAGGTAGGACTGTAAAGTGAACTTGGAGGGGGGTGGGTCTGGGACGGCAGACTTCACTGTTGAGCCTTCTGGAGGTGACCTGATGACCCCTGTGATGAGCTACTGATACAGTGGGTGGTGTGGGTTCATGGGCTGGGCTCAGTGAGTAACTGGAGTTGTTAAGGGTCGCTGGTTGCTGACTGAATCATAAATCCACAGCATCCTTAGTGTTGAGGTGTAGGATTCAACAGGAATTTTGTAGCTGCAGGTAGGAAGAGAGTGGACTGGGCCCTATGTGAAGCTCTAATGGATTGGCACAATATATTTTACGTCTTATTCTGTGTATAATTATAATCACAAGATTCCAGAAGGAATGTTTCCAGAAAGTTTACATTTTTTTTATGCAAAACAAACAAGTCTCTCTGATTTATCAGTTCTCTTAAGTTTCTAACTGACAAAAGAACTAAAAACATTTCCAATGTTGTGGCTGACCTCCTTGATTATAATTGTTAAATATAAACAATATTTTAAATTTGTGGCCTGTAACACTCACAGTTGGTGTATACAAGTTGAATTTGTTTGAAACATTCCACATTAATAAGTTGAATATAAATGTAATGAAAACATATGTGGGAAATTACTATAGATATGGAGAACAATCAGAACAGATGACTTTATGCCATGATTATAGACTCAGACACAACCAAAAACCTGTAGGAAGGCAGACACTGGGATATCCACAAATTACTGACCAAATGAACATTGAGTTTACAATATGTGACCCTTTAATGACTGTGGTCCTGTATGTGATTTGAACTGCAGAAATACTTCACTGTGTATATGACAAATACATTATAAAGTCGGTATGAGGCTATTACTATTACTGTGTAAACATAGATTTCCTTGAACTTTTGACAGTGTATCTATATGTAAAAGTATTTCCTAAATTTGTTTTATAAATTGTTACACTGCGCTGTATGTGTTTTCTCTATCTCTGTCTCTGTCAGTTTCTAGGTTCTGCAGTTTACACCTGTCTTTGTTTTTTCTCATCTGTGAGTTCCGTCCATACTCCAGTCCACTCCAGTCCCCTGGCACCCCTTCCAGGGTGTGTTCCTGCACCCTATCCACTATATAGTGCACTACTTTTTGGGTGCCGCCATTTTGTTTGAGTGTCGAAAAACCTAGTGCAGAATTTTCAGTGCACTTAAATAATCCCACAATGCACTGCGATATTCCCCTGGAATCATAAAGACGCCGGTGTGAACGCTGCCAGTCAGGTGTGTTTGTGCTCTCTGTGTTTTCTGTGACTCTGTTGTTGTTAATCTTGAATTCTGTGTCTCTTGACATTGCCTGTGAGTTTGTTTGCTCCTTTTGGTTTTGAGATCTAGAGATCTGTTTGTAAATGTACACAGTGTACATATTTCACCACAGTAGGGTTTCCTGCCTTTAATGATGGCAAGAGGCTTCTTGAACCAGTGGGGCTTTCCAGCCAAACATTTGCCAAAAGGTTCATTACTCAAAGCCTCATTGAATTGTTCTCATTAGTGACACCTGCTGTAAATGAATCCTGAGCCTGTCCTGGATTCAAAATAAACTGTTTTTACTTTGTCTCAATGAATATAAAAGTGTGTTTGCATGGAAATATCATTAAATGAGTGCTGTGATGGTGAACACTCAAAATAAATACATCAGTGATGTTGACTGACACTGAATGCAGAGCTCCCTCTTGTGTATTATTGCTTCAATGTGCCACTAGGCGACACTATCTCAACAGACAATGTATGTAATGTTTACTAATCTGTTTATGTGTCTGTGTGTGTGTGTGTGTGTTTGTGTATGACTCTAGAACTTATTTTCACTATGAAAATCAACAAGACCCCTCACTGGACCAGTGGTAGACTGAACTGCACACCACTGTAATAGACCCTGTTAAATATTATTATCGTTACACTTATATAACGCCTTTCTAGATACCCAAGGACGCTTTACAATCTACACTGCTCAGAACACTCAATTCACACACACACAGGCGAGAAGCGGCAGCCAAACGCGCACAGCGTACTCTCAACCAGAAACGACCGTCCACCTGGAGGACTGCATCGGGCACTAGGATTTCACCCAGGACAGAGCGCCAATCCATATCTGGGCACACACACATTCACTCACACATACACACTCATTAACCAGGACAGTTATTACAGAAGCCAATTCACCTACCCTCCATGTTTTTGGACTGTGGGAGGAAACCGGAGACCCCGGAGGAAACCCACGCAGACACGGGGAGAACATGGAAACTCCACCCAGATGGGACTTGAACCCAAGATCCCAGTGCTGGGAGGCGAACGTGCTAACCACCAAGCCACCGTGCCAAATATGAAACAGGCGAATAATTATAATTATAATTATAAGGACGATAATAGAAGGAGACACACATCCAGCTACAATTAACTGTGGTTAAACATCGCAGCACAGTTTTAATAATCTCTGTAGAAAATGAAGGGTTGGAGGGGTTCAACACCCATTATTTTTTTCGTCTGTGGAGCAGTGGAACGGTGTTCTCTGGAGCGATGGAGCTGGTGTAGAGTTTGTGATCCAGGACTCCTCCTCAAACACCGGCCCCTGACCCCAGTAAGGTTCCTGTGGCTGTTCGCCGTAAAATCCAACATCCGGTAGAAAACCTCCCCAGAAGAGCCGAGGCTGTCCCTGGAGCAAAGAGGAACACGCTCCTGGACGAGGAGGTGTCAGAGCACTTTAGACCACATGGTGTCCACACTGAGATCTGAAGACACTGCCCTCCGTCCCCTCCGCTGTCTTCAGCTTGGCACACGTGGCTTTAGAGACGTCCACAGCTCAGAACGAGTCCTCGTTAGAGATCTGAAGCTGTGGTAACTCTGAATTCTGAGCTCACGAGCAGAGACAGAGAGTACACAGTACATTTGAGGTGAGGTCATCAAAGAGAGAGAGAGAGAGCAACACAAGATAGTGAGGAAAGAGGGAGAGGAGATAAAAGAGAGCAAGTAAATGGAGCAGAGAGAGACAGCTGAGTCAGAGCTGAGAGAGAGAGAGAGGGATTGGAGAGCAGACAGCGAACAGAGAATAAGGGAGAGCAGAGAGATGGGTGAGACTTAATTTCATGCCTAAATTACACTCAGCAGCAGGTAGGGGGAGCTCAGGAGACTATTCTTTAACATTTTTTTTCCCCTGTGTGGTTTTGTTTTGTGGGCTGTGAAAAGGACATAAGATTAATTTTTCCTATCATCATCCAGCGGCTCCCATTTTGAATTCTGCGCTAATGACACTTCTTCGGCATTAAAACTTGTTCCATTTGTGGTTGCCCTTCCTATCTTACATGTGCTGTCAGCCATTTTGTCTTACGCTACCCACAGGCTTCACCCACAATACACTGTCACTGTCAGTGTCTGGCAGCTATTTTTCCCGAACAGCATTAGAAACATATTTTATGTCTCACCTACACTGTGCATACAAAGGGTAAATGGAGATGTCTAAAATGCAGCCTTTAGCTCACACTGTCAGACAAGAGCTCACTTAAAGTCAAAGCAGAATATTCATTCAGTCATTCATTCATTATCTGTAACTGCTTTTCTGTGAAAACTAATTTAGATAAAACTGTATGGACTATGTAAACAATAAAACATATCCTCCATGAATCTGTTAAACACACGAGCTCAGGGTGAGCTCTGCCCTGTAAACAGAGTGATATGAGACTGTGGCTTGTGATTGTTTACCTTGGACACGATTTTGTGTAATCTTGCCAAGCTGTTCGCACTGAATTAAAAAAAAAAAAATAATAATAAAAATTAAAACTAAGTGAACAGAATGTGTTCAGGACTGAATCGGGTGAAAATCTAAACTACAGCTTTTAATTAATATCTTTTAGTAATTCATTGTCTTTGTTTTAATTAATTTAGTTATTAGCTTTTAATTTACATTCATGTAAATACAGCTCAGAGTTAACAGTTAAGCTACAAATTAACTCTCCTCAGAAAGCAGTAAAAAGCTGCTGAGATCAGGTTATTAGTGTAGGACACTAATATGTGTTTTTCTTGAAAGCTGTTAAAATAACTGGAGGGGGTGTTTGGATGATCCATATCCCCATTTTCCTACACTGAACACCACTGTGCTCTACTGTAGGTTTTTGCCACCACCCAAGCTCCGCCCACAATAATAATAATAATAATAATAATAATAATAATAATAATGTTTATACATTACAGGTAATGTAGCAATGCACAGACAACATAACAAAGACAACATAAAAACATGAAAACATAATTTCTTTTTACAAACACAGAAATGATCGATTCGGAAATATGATTAAGTACAGCAGCACAATATGTCTAGTTTATCTAAATATAAAATACACAAAAGTATATTACACATACATGGCCTACATACAGGTTGTTACCTGACAACATACCCAGGGTAACAGGAAAACAAGTGTTGTAAACTCGCACACTATAAATGAATAAAGAACAAGAAATTTAGAAAAAAAAAAGTTCCAACAAAAATATATAATAAATAGCTATGTAAATGTAGAGAAATCCCTTTAGGCGTTAGTGTTGAGATGTGGTTCTTCAGACTCGACTCCCAAAGAAGAGCCGGATCTTTCGGCTCCTAAACGGCTCTCTTTTGTGCTGAGAAGCCCTTTTGCCTTCAGTCTTTTTATGATAAACTGCTTTATTTTGTGCATTTGTCCATTTGGCATTCAAGAAAATAAGATGTCCCAGTTTGGGTGAGCTGATGCGATTCCTTCTATCTGTTAATATTCTTTCAGAAGGGACTGATGTTGCCACAATACACAGTCCATCACCTTCATCAGTTCTTCTGCCCCTGTCCTCAGGTTTGTGAGCATAGCTAATGAGAAATCGGGAGCCAGCTCTCATTCAACGGGAGTCGGCTCTTCTGATTCACTACTAAACATTGCGAACGACACATTACTACTACGCGTATGTCAGTTCATGTTAGAAGCCTGTAGAAGGCGGATTTGGAGCTCTTAACTAACTGCGCAATCGCAGACTGTAAACAGAAACGTGTCAGCTCTGTTCCTGGCAGTTAGTTCATACGTTCGGGACAAGGTATGTTTACGCCTTTATTTCTCTGTAAGTCGAATATACGTTACTCCATGATATGCTTCAAGCTTTACTTGATAATGTGGGGAATAATATAGCGAGTTGTGTGTGTGTTACGTCGAGTTATTCGAGCGCAGCAGCGAGAATGTCCAGTACAGTGCTGTGTGGCCTAGCACGGAAGGCGAGTGTGTTTTTTATCAGCCTCGCCTATAGCAGATCCTGTATTCAGTGCTGGTCCTTCGAGAAGGACCTCTAAATATAAATAAACAGAAATGAATGAAGAACAATACATTTTCAAATGACTTTCGTAAAATCATGTTACAACATATTAGGAATAATCATTTAAAAACGAAATTACAGTGCCAGTAAATAATAAAAAACATAATTAATATATACGTACTAACCCTAACTCTATATATACAGATATATAAATATACAAATATAAGTTTCAAATAAATTGTAAATAATAAAAACAATGTATAAATACATTGTGATTTCAGAAATTTCTATCTGCACTTAGATGACCACCTTGTGACAAACCCATTTGGTTAAAAATTTTGTGATGATAAAAATTGAAAAATTATGTGGCTTTTTACAAACTTTGTGAGAATGTAAAATTTTCTTAGCCGTGCTGTCCTTTCACTGGGTCAAATAAACCAGACAAATTTGAGTGTAATAATTTTTTTTAAAATGATAATATAATAATATTATGATATTATAATAATACAGGAGAAAATGTTTTTGTTTTTCGATCTAAAACAATAGAAACGATTGGCCCTCTTAGGACTTTTTGAAAGAACAGTATTCTGGTTCTTGAACTGGTTCCATTCGGGTGTATAAGAACCTTAGTGCTTTTCAGTGAACCAACCACGTTTACACCAGTTTTAGTGGAACCGAGGATTCGTCGCAGAATTCGTCATCAACAGGGGTCGCTGCACTGCAGCAGTAAACAGAAGTGAGAAGATGGTGGAGTATGTAGACGACTTGTGAGCATTTGTGCTGTTGTTACAGACATTTGTTTTTATCCAAAAAGCAAACATGGATCATCTTTTGGCGATAAGAAGACTACACTGTGTGCTCCTTGTGGGTTTCACCATCGCTCCTTGCTCCTGTAACTAGACCCACCCACAGATGTCCTCACAGTTCATGCTGAAAACACTACTGTTTGTGTTGGTGGAAATGTGTTGAAGAGTTCCAAATTAGGTTTTCGAACGGGAACCGAACCAGTTCCAGGGGCTATATGGACGATAATGCTTCCACAGTGGACATTCAGCCAGAGGTCTGGGGACTGGTGGTGTGCCAACGCACTGTCTGCAGGAAACCTGGGCTTGCCGCACACGCCACGCCGTTTACGTTCGGTGTTTTTCTGGGCTTTGGTAAAGTCTCTTTGGTTCCCCTGTCAGTAACAGACCCTAGAATTCTTTTTTTTTAAAATTATTTATGTATTTATCGTTATCGTGCCTTTCTAGACACCCGTGCTCCACACGCTGCTGCTACTCTGCTCTACATGCCGATTGAACCCAGTCCCTGTGCTGTGGCTACTCTGCTCTACAAACCGATTGAACCCGGTTCCTGTGCTGTGGCTACTCTGTTCTACACGCCGATTGAACCCGGTTCCTGTGCTGTGGCTACTCTGTTCTACACGCCGATTGAACCCGGTTCCTGTGCTG
Organism: Hoplias malabaricus; assembly: GCF_029633855.1. Classification (NCBI taxonomy): domain Eukaryota; kingdom Metazoa; phylum Chordata; class Actinopteri; order Characiformes; family Erythrinidae; genus Hoplias; species Hoplias malabaricus. The sequence continues at coordinate 38,681,697 of NC_089802.1, read as the reverse complement.
TGGCTACTCTGCTCTACACGCCGATTGAACCCAGTCCTTGTGCTGTGGCTACTCTGTTCTACACGCCGATTGAACCCAGTCCTTGTGCTGTGGCTACTCTGCTCTACACGCCGGTTGATGTTACAACATCAGTATTATTTTTATTTTTTTTTCTCATCTTATATGGCTGCTGAACTACATAATTTCAATGGTTCCTACCGCCTCCCCACAGCCACTGCCAGAAAAGCCAGTAGAGCTGGTTTATTGTGCCGCTGTTGCTATGTACATCAGGGTTTGATACAGTACCGCAACAGAACTGTACACCACTCTGATTAGATTGTGGACCCTCTTCTTCTTAACCAGTTTATCTCTTCTGCCTTCCCAGTTGCTGCTCTTTCTTCTCCTGAAGATCATGCTACAATGCTTAATACATTCTTCTGTGTCTCTAAATACACTAGTCCCTCTAAAAACCAAAACTGTCTTTTTCCACTTCCCTTCCCATGAAGCACATTGGCCGCCACCTGGAATGACTCTGTAAGAAATCAAATCTCACTTTTCACAACATCTGTCTGCCTACAGAGAGGCCCTACGTAATGCCAAGTCAAATTATTTCTTAAGTCTCATTAATAATCATCAATCCAATAAAAAAATCCTGCCCAAGTATATTTGAGTGCTACTTATTACGTTCAATTGAAAAGAACACATGGCTGAAAGTAAAGTGGCACTGATTGTGAGAGAAGCTCACAGGGATTTCCCAGCATGCTTTTTGCCACACTTTTGTTTAGCTCGGGCTGTTTTGAGGTTATTTAATAATTTTTGTGGGTGGGTGTGTGTGTGGTGGGGGCGCAGGTTTCCGCTGGCACTACGTAATTCACTCTCCGGGAGTTTGGGTGGAGGAAAGATTGCTGCCTGTTCACATGGTCCTCTCTGCTTAGTGCCCTTTTAAGGGCCCTAAATAAAAGTTGCTTTTAGCAGTAATGGCTCAGTCTCATTTCTCTGCCACCGGTGACATTACAATAAATAAAGTCAAATGGCTCTATATTAGATCAAATGAACAGTTTGTAAAAATCTAAATGGTAATGATGGGTCTTAGTGTATGTTTTTTTTTTTTTTTAATTATGTTAAACCTTTATTGCTCTTTGTTCTTCTGAAAGGTTATTAATGTTTTGGCACCCAGTAGGGGAGGTCTGAGGAGTTCACTGATCATTTAAACTTTATTTAACCTGCAAAGTAAATTAAGAAAAGGCAAAGCCTCTTGGAAACACACAAACATAAGAACAAAATGTTAAGAAAGTGAGAACAAGACAAAACAAAAAACTAAGAACAGACAGGAACAAAACTAAGACAGTATCAGTGTACATTAGTAGCACAACAGTTGCATTTATTGTTTAAAATATTAGCAGCAGAAGTTTAAAGGCAGAAATTTAACCAGTCTAGTTAATTTTTGCAGTTAATTCCAGTCGTTGGCTGCAGCTGATTGAAATGAAGATAGAACAAAGACTGTATTTGTTTTAGGGACTTTCAACCTGGTGAGGCAGGCAACACAAGCGTAATATGAGTTCATAAACTCATGTTGCTGAATTTGTTATTCAAATGTTCATAGGCTCGTGACCCCAAACTGGTTGAAGCTGTTACAGAAAATGAATGTGTGTTTAAAAAAAGTGTTGACCCTGGTTTCTCAACTGACTTGTCTATGCACTTAAATGAGCAGATTGACTTGGCCTCTGAGTGTAACGTGAGAAAGAGCAGGGTGAGATATGTTTAAACCAGCCAAACCACAATGTTTGTCACACTTCCTTATAGCAACATCAAAGAAATCATAAGGTAAATTAAAATCTTAATTTCTATAAGATATGATACCGTTTTTCAGATTTCACAGAAATTTGTCTTTAGACAAACATTATTTTACTCATTTATTGTTGCTAACAAAGTGACTGATATCCCAAAAATGTGTTTAATAGAATGTTAAAGTAACATTAACTGGCTTCTGAAACATTACATTGCTGAGTGAACCCAGTACGCACTTAAACATACTCAAACTCTTGGTTAATTTGTGAAAGCTTTACTAAAATTCGGATCTGTAATGAAATCCTCTTTTCTGTGCCCTCATTGCTCTGCTGCTTTTTGTATGGGTCCCAGATGTATTAGGGTGAATTTTCCCTAACTACATTTTATTAGGCTGAAATACTAAGGTGGAATTAAGTGTACTGAAATATCTTTCAATTAAAGCTAAATAGGAAAATTTAAACAGATTGTTTTGATTAAATTAATTTAGACTCTTTGCGATTGAATTTTGAATAAATTGTTTAAAATAAATTATTCCAGTGTGATTAAATTATTTGAATTCAATTTGGTGGAATTCAAATTTTTACCAGTTTGGAAGTACAAACTGATAAAAAAAGAATAAGCCATTTTTAATTTAGTAAGTTTTTATTTTCAGTTTGTTATTTTCAAACTCATTTGGAGTTTAAATTTTTTTGTAAATACAATATTTCCTTAATGAATTAAAGGGGAAAAAACATCTTTTCTAACACTTTGCTGTTTGCAGGGCTTTACACCCTGATCAAATGATTATGTCAAGCACTTCATCACACGTGGAAACAAGGTAAAAATAAGTTTGTATTATTATTTTTAATGTAATTAAAAAGAACTCTCCCCATTTGATTCTCTTTTATAAAATTTTACCCCCTCATACACTAGAATGTTGAAACTAATGTATAACACAATGTATATATGTTATATAGGCTTCTTTAATTATTTGACTTGAAATATTTTCAAATTGTTTTTAAAAATTAATATTACATTTCTGTGTTTTCATTTTTTATTTATTTGTTAAGTTAATGAATATTGTTTATCTTACATTTTTAGATGCAATACAGTTATTTTGGGATTAATTGGGGCTACAGGTATGTATATATTTAAAAATATCTCTGCTTTTCTATTAAACTAGAACAGGTTCAATCAAACACATTTTCACCAATGTCAGAATTGTATTATTTTTTACTCTCTATCCAAATTAATTGGGGCTACAGGTGTGTATATATTTAAAAATATCTCTGCTTTTCTATTAAACTAGAACAGGTTCAATCAAACACATTTTCACCAATGTCAGAATTGTATTATTTTTTACTCTCTATCCAATCTCTCGCTATATGAGACCATCTCTGATCACCATCTAATCATATATGAAATTGCTTTAAACTATGATATCTGTCCACAGCCACGCGGTATTAGAAAGTGCACTATAACAACCTCAACAGTTAGTGATTTTATCAATAACCTTCCAGACCTTACCACCATTTTTTTTCCAACTCACCCTAATGACCTCGAGCTCATTACAAACAACCTACAAACTTTACTGTGTACAAAGTGTGTACAAATCTGTTCTGTTCTCTGTTGTGCCTCCGGTGTCGACCCGTGGAGAATGGGTTCCCCGTTGGTTCCTTTCAAGATTTCTTCCTCGTGCGCTGAGGGAGTTTTTCCTTGCCACTGTTGATTGATTGACAGACCTAGATAATGTTGCACCAGTCAAAACCAAACAACTTAGAGAGAAAAGGCTAGTTCCATGTTACAGTGATAGCATGCGTGCCTTAAAACTGGCTGCTCGTAACCATGATCGTAAATGGAGACACACATAACTAGAATGTTTTCGAATTGCATGGCAGCACAGCCTCACCGACTACAAACATGCCTTATCTAAAGCCAAATAACTGTACATTTCTTCTCTTATAGAAAACAACAAAGACAACCCTAGATTCATTTTTAGCACTGTGTCAAATCTAATTGGCAACAAAAAGGAAATCATCTCCATTGTCCCCTCTGATTTCTGTAGCAATGACTTTATGAGGTTTTTTAATGATAAAATTGATTGCATTCGACTCAAAATCCAAAACCAGTCCAAAGTCACATCGGCTCTTGTAGATGAACCCCCCGCCAACTCTGAGGTATAGTTAGACTATTTCAATTCTATTAATGAAAATGACTTGCTTAGTTTAATTAGCTCATCTAAATCATCTTCATGCTTACTGGATCCTATACCAACACAATTATTTAAACAAGTCATTAGACCACTGCTCACAATAATAAATTCATCCCTCAACATTGGATATGTACCTAAACCTCTGAAACTAGTGGTAATCAAACCAATTATTAAAAAACCCAATCTTGACCATCATGCGCTTGCAAACTACAGGCCAATATCAAACCTCCCTTTTATTGCTAAGATTCTAGAAAAAGTCGTGTCACAGCAGTTGTGCTCTTACCTACAAAACAATGACATTCATGACATTTTTCAGTCTGGATTTAGACCAAATCACAGTACAGACACAGCTCTAACAAGAGTAACTTATGACTTACTCCTTTGACTTGATAAGGGCTATATCTCTATTCTGGTGCTGCTTGACCTTAGTGCAGCATTTGATATCATAGATCATGTGATGCTTCTTGATAGGCTGAAAATGTGATAGGAATAAAAAGATATGCCCTCTGTTGGTTCAGATCTTGTTTATCTGACGGTTATCAATTTGTTTATCTGAATAATAAATCCTCTAATCATACTTTAATTAAATATGGTGTTCCACAAGGGTCAGTGCTTGGCTCTGTATTATTCACACTCTACATGCTGCCACTGGGTAGACTAATCCGTAAGCATGGTATTCAATTCCACTGTTACGCTGATGACATACAGCTGTATATATCAGCCAAACCTAATGATGTTGCTTGTCTACGTAAAATAACAGAATGTCCAAATGATGTTGGACTGGATGATGCAAAATTTTTCTCATGATAAATTCTAATAAAACCGAGGTCATGTTCCTAGGCACAGATACTCAGAAACATTCACTCAGAAATGCTGCTCGGACTATTCAGCAGACAGGAGCTTCTGGACATCAAAACTCATATCTCAGACAGTTTTATCACCGATCTCCTACTCATTCCAGAGATCTCCAGAACACCGGAGGTTACACACTCTTCCCGGCCGGGCGGAAGTGCACGCGGGCGGTGTCGAGAACGTAAACAAAGGCGGGGTAGACGCGAAGGGCTATGAGCTAAAGCTTACGCCACACCGGCTGCCTTTACCCAGCATTTTCCTCGCCAATGTCCAATGACAAAATGGATGAAATACAGCTCTTGATCACTAGCTATTTTCACTGAAACATGGCTAAACAACAGCTGTCCGGACAACGCTATTGAGTTAGCAGGACATCATACACACCGAGCCGACAGGATAGCAGAGGACTCCGGCAAGACCAGAGGCGGAGGTTTGTGCATTTATATTAACAAAGCTTGGTGCACAGACTCCGCTAATACCGAGAGGCATTGCTCATCTAATGTGGAGTTTATAATGGTCAAATGCAGACCTTTTTATCTCCCCAGAGAACTCACTTCCATCATACTAACTGCAGTGTTTATCCCTCCGGATGCTAATGGTAAGTTGGCTATGAAAGAACTTTATGCAGCCATTAGCAAACATCAGATCAAACACCCTGAGGCTGCTTTTATTGTTGCTGGTAACTTCAACCATGCCAACTTGAAGACAATATGTCTCCTGCCACACCAGAGGAGACAAGATTCTGGACCATGTTTATTCCAACCTGGCTGGAGCATACAAAGCAACACCCCTCCTCCACATTGGACAATCTGACCATCTCTCCCTTTTCCTCACACCTCGGTACTCACCGCTCATCCACCGTGTGAAACCCATCGTAAGGACAATTAAAGTTTGGCCAGAGAGGATAGACGCTGTGCTCCAGGACCGGTTCAGGAATATGTTCACTCACACAGACTTGGATCAGCACGCCTCATCTGTACTGAACCACGTCACCACCCAGAAACAGATCACCATGTACCCCAACCAAAAGCCTTGGATGAATCAGGATGTCTGTCTCCTGCTGAAGGCTCACAACTTAGCCTTCAGGTTGGGGGACGCACAGGCCTACAATATAGCCAGGTCTGAGCTGAAGAGGGGCATCAAAAAGGCCAAACACCACTACAAGGGGAAGGTAAGAGAACACTTCTCCAATTCCAACCCCCAACGTATGTGGCGAGGACTCCAGATCATTACAGATTACAGGTCTACCAACCCTTCCCCCACTTCCTCTGATGTCTCCTTCCACAATGAGCTTAACTATTTTTTCTTTTTCCCACCGATGTAAGAGTGGTGCTGAGAAATATCAAAGTCTATAAGTCTGCGGGTCCTGATGGCATACCTGGACGTGTTCTCAGAGCGTGTTCTGGAGAGTTGGCAGGGGTGCTGACGGATGTATTCAACTTGTCCTTGGCCTGTGCTGTGGTGCCGAGCTGCTTCAAAACCACCTCCATCGTGCCAATACCCAAAAACTCCAACCCATCAAGACTTAAGGACTACCGCCCGGTAGCCCTCACCCCCATCATCACAAAGTGCTTCGAGCGGCTGGTCCTAGCACACCTCAAATCCTGTCTTTCCCCCACCCTGGACCCCCACCAATTTGCATACCGCGACAATAACAACCTTCTGCTCAACGCTGATAAGACTAAGGAGTTCATCATGGACTTCAGAAGGAATGCTGATTCACATCCACCGATTTACATCAAGTGGACGGCAGTGGAGCATGTGAACAGCTACAGATTCTTAGGTGTCTACATCTCCGAGGATCTCACCTGATCAAGAAAGCTCACCAGCGCCTCGTTTTTCTGAGAACTCTGAGGAAGGACCACCTGTCCTCAGACATCCTGGTGAACATTTATCGCTGCACCATTGAGAGCATCTTGACCAACTGCATCACAGTATGGTTCGGGTGCTGCTCTGTCTCAGACCGGAAGGCACTGCAGAGGGTGGTGAAAGCCGCCCCAACGCATCATCAGAGCACCACTTCCTGCCATAGAGGACATCTATAGGAAGCAGTGTCTGAAAAGGACTGGGAAAATCATCAAAGATTCCAATCACCCAGCGTACAGACTCTTCATCCTCTTGCCCTCTGGGAGGCGCTACAGGAGCCTTCGGACTAAGACCACCAGGTACCGGAACAGCTTCTTTCCCACAGCTGTCACACTCCTGAACTCTGCCTCCCGATATCTGAACAATAATGACGAACTGTATCCTAACACACGCTAATAACACATGGACTTAAACTCCACTTACCGTCTCTCTCATCTGTTGTATATATTGCCCACTATTGTACATACTGTGTAAATAACCTACATTGTCCATAAGTACACACTTATATATTATTTATTATACTCTGTTTATACACCTTCACATTCATATTTATAACCTGCTCATAGTCTGCACATTCATAACCTGTACATACTTATATTTATTTACACCATACCCAAACAATTTACTGTACATTTGTAATATACATATTTATATGTTTATTTTTTTACTGCTAAGCAATTCTGGGTGGATGCAAACTGCATTTCGTTGCTTTGTACTTGCGACATGTGCAATGACAAAGTTGAATGAAATGAAATGAAAATTCAACCATATTACCCCAGTTCTCTTTTCCCTACACTGGCTACCTGTTAAAATCGCATTGACTATAAAATACACCTCTTAGCTTATAAATCTCTAAATGGTTTAGGCCTGCAGTATCTTACTTGAACTTCTCCTACTTTATCACCCGTCACGTACACTTCGTTCACAGGACGCCAGTTTTCTCTTAGAAAATACTGCAGGAGGAAGAGGAGGAAGAGCCTTTTCTCACAAAGCTCCTCAACTCTGGAATAGCCTCCGGTTACTGTTTGGGGCTCAGACACACTCTCAATCTTTAAATCTAGATTAAAAACCTACCTTTTCAAACAATCTTATAGGTAATCACTCACTCTCAGATTATTCCTTCTCTATTAGTGTTCGAGCTGGTTTTCATATTATCACTGCTCTCTATTAACCCTGTCATACTACCATAGCTACAGCTCTTTTAGTTAGCTTTCTGGAGGAGTATGGGTTCCTCGTATGAGTTTTGGTTCCTTCCAAGGTTTCTTCCTTGTATGCTGAGGGAGTTTTTCCTTGTCACTGTTGCCCCTGGTTTGCGTCTTGGACCCGGAGCTCTGTAAAGCTGCTTTGTGACGACTTTTTGTTGTGAAAAGTATTATATAAATACAATTTGATTGATTGCTTGATGTTGAGCATAAAGGTTTTTTTTTTTTTTGAGCACTGACACAAGAACCCCCAGGGTTTTCTAAAGCCTGTTTCAGTGTATGGTTATTTATTTAAATAAAAATAAAAAAACCAACAAATGTATATTTAAATTTACTTTTTCTTATTTAGGGAAGCTAAATATTATAATATTATATAAGTATTAACAGTCATACAATATGGCTTAATTTAGCCAGCAAAAATTGTATATAGAATTTTCTTTTCAAATCCCAGAACCATTTAGGAACTTTACTTTTAAATAAATGTGTGACAGTTTTATTCATAGATAGACATGTACATGTCTGATTCACACACAGGCCCTGGCTCATTCTTTGTTAATCTTTCTTTGTAGATGGTGGTGTGGACTTTGGTAAAGTTGCTGGTATTGTAAATGACAACTCTGGTACACAAATTCCTCTTGTGAAACCGAAGAGCTATAATCTGAGAGTGTGTGGACAGGAAGACACGGTTTACGCTGGAAATGATGATCAGCTGGACTCCTGGGAAGATCACTACCTTTCAGAGAGGAAGAAGATGCAGGTGATCGGAGCGATTGATGATTTCTCGTGTGAGGCGTTCGGCCGCCAGTTGGTTCTCTTGCTGTGTGAAGATAAAAGGGTTTACGCCTATGAAGATGAAGTTCTGCATGTTGTGGCTGAGAGTTTAGAGGCACTGTTTGACAGTGGGGTGATCTTTCCTGGAAAAGAAGTCTATAACTTTGGGGAATGTTTTGAGGAATATGTAAGTTTTTATATTTTACTGTTCAATGTTAAAGCTGTGCTCTTTTAGTGAGAACCAGTCTGATCCATCTAGAGCTGTTCTTTTATTTAAACTCTGGTTCTGGGTAATCCTCTGACCTGCTCATTAGTGTGTACCCTGCTCTAATGCACAAGGTTCAGTCAATCAGCTCAAGTCTCTCTGAGCTGGAGTGGCTGTGAGTGCAGGTGAAACATCAAAACGTGCAGCAGGAGAGATTTCCAAGACCACAGTTGGAAAACACTGCTAGAAACTTGACTTTATCCCCTTGTTTTCTCAGACAGAAGATGAATACAATGAAATGATGGAATTCAGTGAAATTAAGGAAATGAAAGAAAAGCACCAACAGTTTCGTGATTCCTTGGAGAGTGATCTTCTGAAGGCCCTAAAGGAATTTGATGACAAACAATTGAAGGTATATTTTAAATACTCAGTTTTTAAGAATGGAAATAGAACAATTCCCACTCCTTTCAATAACACGTTTTTGCACTTACGCTCTTAAAAATAAAGGTGCTACAAAAGGTTATTTGAGCGATGCCATAGAGGAACCACTTTTGGTTCCATTCAGAAACATTTTTGCTAATAATTTTAAAGGGGTAAAGAACCTTAAGATTGAGTTATAAGTTTTTAAACATTTAAAAGGTTCTTGACACTCACACATCTCTTTAACACATATGTTTCTTTATAGAACAAAAAGTGGTTCTTCTATGGCATCACTCAAAGAACCCCTTTTAGCGCCTTTATTTTTAAGAGTTTATTCAATGTGTTTGTTGTTCTTGTTTGAACTGATTTTTCAGACAGAAAAGAAAGTAGAGGACAGTATTGTGTCGTACACCACCACCACAGGGGGTTGTGTTAGAAGAGCGGACTTGGGTCTGAAAAACCGTTCGATGCCTATAACTGGAACGATCGTCCATGCTTGAAGTGCACTTGAGCAAGGCACCTAAGCCCCAAAATGTTCCCCTGGCATGGGTATGTTAACTGCAGAGATCAGATTTCCTTGTACAGTTGTACATATGGATACACCTTAATAAAATGGGAATGGTTGGTGATATTAACTTCCTGTTTGTGGCACATTAGTATACGGGAGGGGGAAAACTTTTCACAAGAAAAACAATGGTGTGCATGGTTTTAACATAACTTTATTCTTTCATGAGTTTCATGAGTTACAAGTTTCTGACCACTTATAAAATTTGTTCAAAGTGCTGCCCATTGTGTTGGATTGTCAATGCAACCATCTTCTCCCACTCTTCACACACTGAGAGCAACACCGCAGGAGAAATGCTAGCACAGTCTTCCCGTATCTGTAGTTTCAGGGGCTGCACATCTCATATCTTCACAGCATCGACTGTTGCCTTCAGATAAAAGTCTAAGGGGGTCAGATTGGGAGACCTTAGGGGCCATTCAACTGGCCCACAATGACCAATCCACTTTCCAGGAAACTGTTTATCTAGGAATGCTTGGACCTGACACCCATAATCTTGCTGGAAAAACTCAGGGAACGTGCCAGCTTCAGTGCTTAAAGAGGAAAATACATCATCATGTAGCAATTTCGCATATCCAGTGTGCTCGAGGTTTCCATTGGTGAAGAATGGCCCCACTGTCTTTGTACCACATGTACCACACCATACCATCAAGATGTGCAGCACCTGAAACTATGGATACTGGAAGCCTGGGTGTCAGGTCCAAGCATACCTAGATGAACAGTTTTCTGGAAAGTGGATTGGTCATCGTGGGCCAGTTAAATGGCCCCTAAGGTCTCCCGATCTGACCCCCTTAGACTTTTATCTTTGGGGTCATCTGAAGGCAATCGTCTATGCTGTGAAGATACGAGATGTGCAGCACCTGAAACTACGGATACTGGAAGCCTGTGCTCGCATTTCACACTTTATAAGTGGTCAGAAACTTGTAAATAACTCATGAAAGTCACCACCCATCTTGAAACGTTCCCCCCTCCCATATACTAATGTGCCACAAACAGGAAGTTAATATCACCAACCATTCCCATTATATTAAGGTGGTTCCGTATAAATGAACCACCCTGTACAGTTATCATACACTTCATAATTTTTCACTTAACACAAAACCGAACCAGGGTATCATTCCATGTGTGTCCATGCCATGGACTATGTCTTTCTTACCATGCTATGGCAAGGCAAATGAACACACACACACAATCAGGGTACCCATGGATCTTCAAAATGTTTATAAATTACTTTACCACATTCAAGGTCTGATGAATGTATGTGTATATTACCTGACGATCTGAAAACAATCTGGAAACTGCTGAGAAAAGTGAGGTGAAACTGTGCAGAACTACACTGAGGAGCTTGTGATGAGGTGTTGACTTTGTAATTATTCTGTTCTGTTTATATAATCAATTCATCAATTCAAGTTAATAGCATTCATTTGCACTTTAGAAAAAGATCAGATTCTTATATACATATTTTTTTTTGTGTTTTTTAAGTAAAAATTATCATTATTATTACTTTTTTAATTGTAATACTGTTATCTTTTTTGTTAAGGGGAAGGTAGTTACATTAACTATCTTATTAAACTTGATTAAAACAAAGTTTATGATTTGTGTCTTTTTGATTGAATAAAATAAATCAATAATAAATATCTGGGTTTGTTGCACTACATATATTAAGAATATTTTAGTTTATTAGGCAATTTATTTTTAGTTTTTAGATTCTTCATATGTTTGTACCTTGATTTATTGTATATCATGCGTCTATTTGCATCTACAAAAAGGTACTGAAATAATTGCACACCTGGTTTGTGTATATTCTATATGTCTAATATATTGGGAAGAGTGTGGAATTCCCCAGTGCTCAGTTCTGCCCGGCGAGGCCCATTCCATGCAGTTAAACTTGATTTATACACATCATTGCATTGTTCAGTCATCAATTCAACAGAATTGATGGATTAGAGAAATAGTCATTATGCAGTTACCTTAAGGCATAGCCATGAGAACAACATATTTAATTTAGTCAGCTGCCTACAAATACCTGATTAAGCCTCAGAATTGGAGATGCCATACATCACTGAATGTCTTTCACTGGATCTACAATGAGTGTGGATTTACTGCATCTAAAAAGCCTGTGCTGTGATTATAGACCTATATCTCATACTTAATTGAAATCAAACACACAAAGTGTGTATACCACCAAGATTTCAGTTTCACTGTTTACAGTCAACAATTCAACACTGCAGATATGCATGGTACCGTTCCTTTATCCTGTCATTTGAGATCAGGTTTAATTTTAAATTGAACCATTTTAATAACTATTTAGCATGGGCTTGCATTTTCTCAGTTCTCAGAGATAGACATTAAATAATCAAGACAATTACTTTATATTATTATATTAACGTGATCCCAAATCATAATTATTAACATTTTGTACAATGAAATTATGGAGGACCAAAAATAACATCTATAAGTCAATAAATGTACAAATTGATTACTTATTATATTAATAAATATGCAAGTAAATGTCCTTTCACTGCAGAAATCTATTCATTTATTAATTTATAAATTAAAGTATTTTTTTAATAAATTATGCATTTATTTATACATTTGTTTGTTTATAGTAATATCATTTTTGGCCCTCCATAGAAATGGCCTGCAAATGTTGAGAAGATTTCATTTGATATCTTGTGTGTAATTGTGTTCACACACCCATTCACTCACACACTTTAGTATATCTAATCCACCTACCAACTTCGGACTGTGGGAGGAAACCGGAGCACCTGGAGGTAACCCACACAGACACAGGGAGAACACGCCACACTCCTCACAGACAGTCACCCGGAGGAAACCCACGCAGGCACAGAGAGAACACACCACACTCCTCAATGACAGTCACCCGGAGGAAACCCACGCAGGCACAGAGAGAACACACCACACTCCTCACAGACAGTCACCCGGAAGAAACCCGCACAGACACGGAGAGAACACACCACACTCCTCACAGACAGTCACTTGGAAGAAACCCACACAGACACGGAGAGAACACACCACACTCCTCACAGACAGTCACTTGGAAGAAACCCACGCAGACAAAGGGAGATCACACCACACTCCTTACAGACAGTCACCCGGAGGAAACCCACGCAGACACAGCGAGAACACACCACACTCTTCACAGACAGTCACCCGGAGGAAACCCACGCAGACACAGAGAGAACACACCACACTCCTTACAGACAGTCACCCGGAGGAAACCCACACAGACACGGAGAGAACACACCACACTCCTCACAGACAGTCACTTGGAAGAAACCCACGCAGACAAAGGGAGATCACACCACACTCCTTACAGACAGTCACCCGGAGGAAACCCACGCAGACACAGCGAGAACACACCACACTCTTCACAGACAGTCACCCGGAGGAAACCCACGCAGACACAGAGAGAACACACCACACTCCTCACAGACAGTCACCCGGAGGAAACCCACGCAGACACAGGGAGAACACACCACACTCCTCTCAGACAGTCACCCGGAGGAAACCCACGCAGACACGGAGAGAACACACCACACTCCTCACAGACAGTCACCCGGAGGAAACCCACGCAGACACAGGGAGTACACACCACACTCCTCACAGACAGTCACCTGGAGGAAACCCACGCAGACACAGGGATAACACACCACACTCCTCACAGACAGTCACCCGGAGGAAACCCACGCAGGCACAGGGATAACACACCACACTCCTCAATGACAGTCACCCGGATGAAACCCACGCAGACACAGAGAGAACACACCACACTCCTCAAAGACATTCACCCAGAGGAAACCCACGCAGGCACAGAGAGAACACACCACACTCCTCAATGACAGTCACCCGGAGGAAACCCACGCAGGCACAGAGAGAACACACCACACTCCTCACAGACAGTCACTCGGAAGAAACCCGCACAGACAAAGGGAGAACACACCACACTCCTTACAGACAGTCACCCGGAGGAAACCCACGCAGACACGGAGAGAACACACCACACTCCTCACAGACAGTCACCCGGAGGAAACCCACGCAGACACAGGGAGTACACACCACACTCCTCACAGACAGTCACCCGGAGGAAACCCACGCAGACACAGGGACTACACACCACACTCCTCACAGACAGTCACCCGGATGAAACCCAAGAAGGCACAGAGAGAACACACCTCACAGACAGTCCACTGGAGGAAACCCACGCAGACAGAGGGAGAACACACCACATTCATTACAGACAGTCACCCAGAGGAAACCCACGGAGACACAGAGAGAACACACCACACAGACAGTCCCCCGGAGGAAACCCACGCAGACAGAGGGAGAACACACCACACTCCTCACAGACAGTCATCCGGAGGAAACCCACGCAGACAGAGGGAGAACACACCACACTCCTCACAGACAGTCATCCGGAGGAAACCCACGCAGACACAGGGAGAACACACCACACTCCTCACAGACAGTCATCCGGAGGAATCCCATGCAGACACAGCGAGAACATACCACACTCCTCACAGACAGTTACCTGGAGCGGGACTCAATCCCTCAACCTCCAGGTCTCTAGAGCTGTGTGACTGCAACTGTATCTGTTTCAGCACAGTACCACCCGGTATGTGAATTTACAGAAACATAAATCCAAGATTTCTGAGGAGTATTTCTATTCTGAAGAGGAAATAAATGTAAAATAGATGTTCACAAAAAAGATAAAAAAAAACATCTCTACGTTAGTTAAAATAGGAGGTAGTTTCTGGAATCCCAGACCTGGAGAAAATCAGTTGAATTAATGTCATGACAAATATTGTTTCATGATAGTTGACAGAAATTAAAGATTTTTGAATGAAAATTTTATCCTTAAAAGACTGGAATGCTCTGGAAATAATGTGCCATGAAATTTCTGGTGCAAATACAATTTTCTTATACCATCACTGATATTTTATTTTGGCTGTTTAAACACATCACTGTATAAGAGTAGAATCCATTTCACATGAAGTATAAGCATTTAATCAAATTTTCTACAAAAACCCACAATAAATAAAAACAATATATTAATTAAATAAAGAGCAGCATTTAAAAAAATAAGCTTTGAGAAACTCAACAGGTGTGGTTCTTATAATTATTCTAAATGTCCTGACAAACTTACCCTGAGCACATCTGTCAGCATTCTAGTTTATATATGTCCTTTATTCTTTTTACAACATATAAAATGTTTTATAGCAAACCTATATCATATACTTACACCCTAACTCTATATATACTGCTGTAACCGATAGCTACAACATTTTAGAACATAATTTCTAAACAGATTTTAAAAAGATGACATCAGTCAGTTTCATTGCTGTGAGCCAAATGGCTGTTGGATTGACTCACTTCTCAGGAAACGAAACATAAAATGTGCACAAAGGTGTGGTGTGGTATTTTTAAAGCGGCAGTGATCACTGAGAGAGAGAGCACCAAGACTACTACTAGCAATCTTTCTCTACTGATATTCTTGTTGAACAGTGTCCTGAAATATGAATCGGTTGGTAAGTGTTTCATTCACAGCATGTCTGCTACAGGATTATTTCTTCATATGTATCTAATATAAAGTGAAACTAAAAGATTTTGTATTATCTTTTTATTTGTAGCCCAACCAAAGGAACATGAACTGCAACAAGAGGTGAGTTCAATTTTAGTGTGGTATTATTTTTACTACAACTGTATTTTAATTGATTGAATCTTATACAAATTTATTGGGAAAACAGTTGCAACACAGACTCTAAAGTATTAAATCTGCATCTGTTTTATTGACGTAGTAACTCATCTGTTCTATATTATTTTATTTACAATAATAATAAGTTAGATTTATATAGCACCTTTCTAATACCCAAGGTCGTTTTACAAGAACAGAATAGCACATTAAACAAGGAAATTAGAAATGATATTTAACAACATAATAGTATTAATATTTATTCCTTGTTCTCATCAATGTGTTTTTCAAGTGTGTAATCAATGAATAAATAGTAGTAATAATCTCCAACATTTCAATATTAATGCAGTTACAATGTAACTTTTAATGCAAATATAAAGCACAGCCTCATTACTTAACAAGATATTCTTTTCTTTTTACATTGGATTTGTTCCTGTTGCCTAATCATTCTCAGGGAGATTCATAGGGTTCTGCCTCAGTTTGATTCTCTTTTCTGTCAAACTGTTGGAAGAATGCATTCTTATCTAATACATCTAATCTTCTGCAGGAAAATTAAACCAAATTTTGTAAAAGCATCTGAAAATATCAAAGAGAGCTTGAAAACATGTGGCATGTTGCTAATCAACACAATGATGATAATCACACTACAACAACAAGGAAGCAACAGGAAACTTGGTGAATACATGGATGAGGTAGGACAGAGATGAATTCTCTGTGTTTAAAGTACCACACGATAAAAACGTATATAAAACTAATGTCAGAATGTCCATGTTTTCATCCAAGTTGTTAAACATTTAGAATAAAATATCAAACATAAAATGTGAACTTGACAAATGTTTTATATATTTTTTGTGTTATGTGCCTTTTCCCTCAACATGTTTAAATGATAGAGTGTGTATGTCTCCTGCGGAGGATGTGTTTTTAACTGAACCCATTTCTACTAAGAACAAATCAACAAAACCTGGACTGGATTGACTGTGTTGTACCCCCATACTCAAATAGCGGCCTCCTGGCCTTTTTAGGCCCTTTGGGCATCTGTTTCTGGCCCGCGAACTGTTTTGAAAAGTTTTTTTTTTAATTACAATTTTTTTTCAATCGCGCTGTCCGCTCTTATTTTGAAATCGCGCACAGCGATCTCAAGACGAGGCTGGGGATTGCCTCCATGGCAACAATAAACAGATAGCAGTAAAGCCCTCGGAAACGAGACAGTCACTCTCTCGCTCAGCAGCAGCAACACGTTTACCGACCGGAGCAATAATGACATGCCCGAAATTTGCCCCAAAAAGAAAACTGGACAGCGAAAACCGCCAGTTTCAGCCAGAATGGACAGAAAGATTTGCGTTCTTTCTACCACCGTCCAGTACTCGCCCTATGTGCTTAATATGTCAAGAAACTGTCACGGCAATAAAAATGTGCAATGTGAACATTAAGCTGAGAAATGTGAAATAGTTCTTGACACAACGATACATAGTCTGTTAAACAAAGCACAAGAAATGGGCTGCCTGAAGGATATTTGCTTTGGATCTTGAACATGGTTATGTTTGGTTTTATTTAGTTATTAATTTAAATTTATGCCCAAATGCAAATTATATTTTTATTTTAGGTAATATTTTTGTTTTGAATAAAAAGGAAATGTTACAAATGTTGTATATTGTTATGATACGTTATCATAAATGGTCCCAATAAATGGCCCCTTGAGTCATTGAAAAAAAAATTGTGGCCCCTAATCATTTCTATTTGAGTATTCCTGGTGTAGTATATAAATGTAGGAAAAATTGGACGTCTCTCAAAATTAATGAAAACTGCAAAACCTTTATTACAGCAAGCAGTTGCGAGATACAATAATGTGTCGTGGATTCAGCGGAGCTGGATTGAACATTGAGTAGTAGAAAAACACAGCTTATATAAATGGACAATACCGCCTCCCCTAAGCTCCTCCTGAAGGATGTGATGTCAGTTGTGTCTGAATACAGTCCATGTGCAAATACCACTCAAGTTCTGACTCAGTGGAAATTGAGTTCTGTCACCTTCATGTTTAGACTAGTTCACTTTGTCTGTGATGGTTGTTGATTACTCAGTAATAAACTTCCTTTGATATTGATTAGGTCTTCTGGTCCCACAGTGAGAGCTGTTGTGGCTCTTCCTGCTTTGCCTGTTCATATGCTAAATAAGTCAAATGGTCAACCTATCTCTAGGAAGACACACTGGTTTGGAACATTTGTTATGATATTAATATTCTTGATTGCAGCGAGGTAAGCGAGTCACATTTGGGTCCATGCTCTAATTTCTTACATAAATTATATTGGCAAAGTATTCGCTTGGTTATGAACTTGAGTGACATCCCATTCTTAATCCATAGGGTTTAATGTGATGTCTGCCCACCCTTTACAGCTATAACAGTTTCTACTCTTCCGGAAAGGCTTTACAAAATGTTTAGGGGTGTTTTTATGGGAATTATGACCATTCCTCCAGAAGTGCATTTTTGAGCTCAGACATTGATGTTGGAAGAGGCCCGGCTCACAGTCTTTGCGCTAATTTATCCAAAGATGTTCTATTGGGTTGAGGACAGGACTTTGTGCAGGGCAAAGTTTCTTTCACACCAAACCCACGCATCCATGTCTTTATGGACCTTGCTTTGTGCACTGGTGCACAGTCAGGTTGGAACAGAAAGGGGCCGTCCCCAAACTGTTCCCACAAATTTGGGAGAATGGAATTGTCCAAAATATCTTGGTGTGCATTAAGAATTTCATTCACTGGAACTAAGGGCTGAGGCCAACTCCTGAAAAACAACACCACACCATTATCCCCCTCCACCAAATTTTACACTTGGCACAAAGCAATCAGACAAGTACAATTCTCCTGGCAACCGCCAAACCCAGACTCACCCATGGGATCACCAGATGGAGACGTGTGATTTGTCACCCCAGAGAACACGTCTACATTGCTCTAGAGTGCAGTGTTGGTGTGCTTTACACCACTGCAAATCCGACACTGGATTGTGCTTGGTGATGTAAGGCTTGGATGCAGCTGCTCTGCTGTGGAAACCCATTTCACAAAGATTGAGTGAATCTGAAGGCCATGAAGTTTGAAGGTCTGTAGCAAAAAGTTGGCAACCGTTGTGCACTATGTGCCTAAGCATATGCTGACTCTGTGTTGTCAATGTACGTGGCCTACCGCTTCGTGGCTGAGTTGCTGTTGTTCCCAGTAGCATCCTTTGTTATAATACACTGACTGTTGATTGTGGAACATTTAGCAGTGAGTAAATTTCAGGGCTGGACCTGAAATCACTGAGCTCCTGAGAACGACCCATACTTTCACAAATGCAAGGAAATCTAATATTTAAATAACATTTTATTTAAAATGACAGACATCATTAAAGTGTTTATAAACTTGAGACTGAAATGTTTTCTTTAAAATCTTATTAGAACTTTTGGGTAATGCTAGCCAACGTGGGAACATTCCCTATTAGCTGTGTAAGTGCTTGGTTTTATTCACCTGTGGCCATAGAAGTAACTGGATCACCTGAATTTAATTATTTGGATGGGTGAGTAAATACTTTAGGCAATATAGTGTATGTGTGACACTAAAATGCAGGACAAAGTCACAGATGTGTAGACTGTCACTTATTGAATGCAACTGTTTGTTAAATGTTTATTTGTTTGTGTAACAGATGCTTCACAGCATTTTCTTCCTGGGATACATCCATAAAGACAGACTAACTCCCAATGATTTTATCTCTACTTCAACCATTGAAAAATTGAGAAATAAGTTTCCAGAGCCATTTAAGAGATACAGCAAAGACCTGCCAACGCGGACACCATTTTCCATTCTACTCGACATGGTGAGGGCAAAGGTTACATATCATCACTGACAAAAGAAAAACATGCATGGTGGATTTGTGTGGATCATTTATATACAGCAGCTGTCTATAGTGTGAAAATGTCATGATGCATGGACCAATAGAAATGTCAATGTTTACATTGACTTCCACTGAATTTTTTCCTTCTCCTGTAAAGTTGCTATTTTAGAGATTCATGTTTTTCTTTGGATAGCAACAACATATATATGTCCTAGTGTGTTTAGCTTGCGCAGTATAATTTGCCAGGTGATGTTTTTCACCTTATTATATTTTTAAACTGTTTAAGCATGTGATTTCCAATGTATGTATAAGTTAAGTCTCATGGTGAAACACTTTTCCTGCCAAATATCTTGAGGGGAAATAATCATTCAGTATATTGTTGGAGATGCTAACATTCACAATGATATCTATAAACGTCATCATGCCTGTTACAACTCATACATCCCCCAACATTTCTGCCAAGTCACATACTTGGTATTATTGATGTTAATCTGTGGTAAAATTGTTCGAGTTTTCACAAATTGAAAATGTGCTAATAATTTACATCAGGATCCTTTTCATGTTGTTTTACAAACCATCTCTTCATTCTTGCATTTTCTATTGGTTTGCTGTAATGGCACAGTGTCTGGCATATTGTCTAAACCCTCAAGACAAAGTTTGGGTGCCACACACCATTGGTTACTTGTAGTGCGGGTCTTCTGAAGGATCCTGATACCTGCGTCACAGTATTTCAACTTATGTTAAGTAGTCTGCTAATGTTCATATACTTCATCTTTGTTAAGTTTTAATCACAAGTTTATTATTTTTGTCTAGACCAGTCTTGCTATGTGGAGCCATAAAACATTACACAAATAATTAAGAGATCAGGATTGATAACATTCTGGTATTAATCAAATCAAATCAAATTTGTCACAAAGCGGCTTCATAGAATTCCAGTAAAGACAAAGTTTTAACATGAAATATAAAAATGTAAAGATGTAAAAATCTCCTGGTGAGCGAAGCCAAGAGCGACAGTGTCACAGAGAAACTCCCTCAGAGCTGAGAAAGAAACCTAGGCTCACACGGGGGTGGGGGGGGGGGGGGGGGTTACCCTCCTCTGGTTAATCTACTGGTGATAATAGTTAGGAGTCCATGAGAACTTCACTGTAGGAGCAGCTCCAAGGCACTTGATGGTGGCTGGAGCATGGGCAGCTGGTCTGAAGCGTGGAGCAGGAGCGGATGGACAGTGGGGGGGTCATTTACTCAGAAAAAGGTAGAGGGATGGAGTTAGTTTTGATCTGTTTGGGGGAATGAAAAGCAGAGAATGTGAAGATTTCCAGAGTATGGCTAATGACTCCGGCAGATCTGACTATGACAGCTTTAACTAAAAGGAGAGGAACCAGAAGGACACACAGATGCAGGAGCTTCCTGAAACACTGGCATCCCTCGGCTCCACAGTCAACAAACCTGAGTGATCGCATGGAGCGGCAAACTCAGTTTACTATAATTCTCTGTGTCCATGGACCCCCTAGATCTGCTGCCTTTATCTATAGGAAGCATTAACTACCAAAAGATAAACTAAGCTAATGAGTTTTTAGCCTAGATTTGAAGATTGCGACTGTGTCTGAGTTTACTATTAATAACTTGTTTTGTTTTGCAGAGATAGAGATATTCAAGCTAATTCGATTTTTTTCAAATTTAGGCGTAAGAGAATAAGGGAATTGGTTAGAATTTCACATTCCTCTTAGAATGTAACATCTTTTTTCATTCATTCATTATCTGTAACCGCTTATCCAATTCAGGGTCGCGGTGGCTCCAGAGCCTACCTGGAATCATTGGGCGCAAGGCAGGAATACACCCTGGAGGGGGCGCCAGTCCTTCACAAGGCAACACAGACACACACACACATTCACACCTACGGACACTTTGGTGTTGCCATTCCACCTACCAACGTGTGTTTTTGGACCATAGGAGGCACCCGGAGGAAACCTATGCGGACACGGGGAGAACACACCAACTCCTCACAGACAGTCACCCAGAGCGGGAATCGAACCCACAACCTCCAGGTCCCTGGAGCTGTGTGACTGCGACACTACCTGCTGTGCCACCGTGCCGCTTTTTTTTTAAATGACTGGTATTTTAAGACTTTCAGTGTGTATCAGAACTGCCATTTTTCCATGTTTCATTAATGCTTTTTTTGTGTTTTAGATGGAAATACTTTATTCTACTGAAAACATCAAAAAAGAACTTCTGCATCTGCTGAAGAAGCTGAATTTTCCAAACCCTCTTCAAAGTCCAGGCTCAAAGACTGAGCAGTATTACACACTAGAATCTACAGTTATCTGTGTGTGTTCACATTTAGACTCTCATAAATATTATGGAGCATCAATTTGCTGCAGAAAAGGAGTTGCCAAAATCATTCTGATTGATCTGTCATGTCTCAAAACATGGCACGAATATGTTTCTCATGCAGTCATGTCATTTACAGAGTCAGCCGATTCTGGTGAAGGTATAACATTCCCAGAGTCATTGCAATGTCAAGCATATTTTCGGGACTGGAACAGGAATGAATACAAAGAGAAAAGTCCATGTTCAAACTGTGGTAAACTGTTTAATCTAAAAAATGCGGACCCACAAAAAGCAGATCATCCCTATGGAAACTGTGCTGAGACAGAGTGCCTGAGCAAACTCCTCATGATTAGTCCATACCTGCATGAGAATGCAGTGATCGAGAATCATACAGAGGAAAGGTTAGAGAAACTCAAAAATTTAACCAAAGCTCGGCTGATAAAAAACCTTAGAACGGTTGACATTACGGTTACTAATGACAAGTTTGACTTTTATACACCATCCCAAATGGTAGTAAGCGATTGCTGTAGGAGCACACCCTGTTTTTAATATATAGAGAGTTCACTGAATCATGATAGTGCATGTATTCACCACAATATTTTTCTACCTTCCGTACTGTAAACCAACAGTATATTTCACAGATTATCAATTTCTCAAGGGCAACGTCTTGTCAATTAGACCCTTTGCCAACACAG
This sequence comes from Hoplias malabaricus, assembly GCF_029633855.1. Lineage (NCBI taxonomy): Eukaryota > Metazoa > Chordata > Actinopteri > Characiformes > Erythrinidae > Hoplias > Hoplias malabaricus. The sequence continues at coordinate 38,659,266 of NC_089802.1, read as the reverse complement.
CAGGTGAAAGCCTGTTCTCCATTTATCTGTCCTCTTATTACCAAGGTTATCAATGCTTCACTTAGTTCAGGAATGGTCCCAGCTTCTTTGAAACTGGCAGCTATTACTCCAGTTCTCAAGAAGCCTGGCTTAGATCCTGAGAATCTCACAAATTATAGACCCATGTCTATTCTCCCTTTCCTTGCCAAACTGTTGGAGCGAACATTAGCTGCTCAGTTAACAGGACATATTGAATCATGTGATCTGTTTGAGGTCTTCCAATCAGGATTTAGGAGGAATCACAGCACTGAAACTGCTCTTGTTAGGGTTGTCAATGATTTGCTGATGTCAGCTGACCAAGGACTACCGAGTCTTCTTGTCCTATTGGACCTTACTGCAGCATTTGATACAGTGTGTCCTAGCCTTTTACTAACTCGGCTCAAAAACATGTTTGGCATAACTGGTACTGCATTAGCTTGGTTTCAATCGTATCTTTCTGGTAGGCAGCAGTTTGTTTCAATGTGAAGCTTTTGATCTGACATATGTTCCTTGTCACATGGTGTCCCCCAGGGCTCTGTTCTTGGGCCCCTGCTTTTTATTTTGTACATCTTTCCTATTGGTGACATCGTTAGACATCATGGGCTGCAGTTTCATTGTTTTGCTGATGATGTCCAGATATACATTTGTACAAAACCTTCTCACAGCTTGCCGCCTAGTGCCTTGCTGAATTGCTTAGCCAATGTGAGGGCTTGGATGATGGAGAACTTCCTGAGACTAAATAATGATAATTGCTTCTCCTGCAACAGTCAGGAGGTTTAGTGACACTGCTGTTTGTATCCCTGGTTTTGTTGTCTCTACCTCAACACTAGTGAGAAATCTTGGAGAAATTTTTGTTTCTACATTATCATTTGAATCAAATATTAACAACACATGTAGCACATCCTTCTACCATGTTAAAAATAAAAGGATTCACCCTTTTCTCTCTTTCACTGCTGCTGAGACCATAGTCCATGCATTTGTAACTTCCAGACTCGACTACTGCAATACTCTGTTGTGTGGCCTCCCTGCTCAGGCTTTGAGCAGACTGCTGTATGTGCAGAATTCTGCTGCTAGGGTGCTGACCCATACAAGATCATGGGAGCATATTACTCCAGTCCTAAGTCGTCTTCATTGGCTTCCAGTGAAGTTTCGTATACAGTACAACTTGCTTGTGTTGGTGTTTAAATCTTGCATGACCTTGCCCCTTCTTATCTAAGTAGTTTACTTCAATCATACTCTCCAGTGCGTACTCTTCAGTCCTCAAGCCTCCATTTGCTTGAGGTCCCACATTTTAAGCTAAGCACCAAAACTCATCTTTTTAAACTAGCATATGGATGATATTATGTGTATGTGTTTATGGTTATGTATGTGTTTATGTATGTATGTATGTGTATTCACCTTTTTATTTACCTTTTATTTTTACTTTTATTATCTATTGTACAGTGTCCTTGGGTTACTTGTAAGGTGCTTTCAAATAAAAATTTATTATTATTATTATTATTTCTATAACAATATTAAATTACTTTAATTGCGACAAAATGTGGTCATTACATGTGATTAACTATTTCTAGACAAAGCAAAACAGACCAGAATCTTGCAAAAGATTGTCAAGAAATGTTCCCTTGGTTCAGTGAACAATTATTGGTATCTGATTAATGTGTATTTGTAAGGAAACTTACAAAATCAACTTATAGTTATAATGTAGAGAGGGCCAACGCCTTACCTTCCAGACTACACCACCATTTAAGCTGGCTAATCAGCTGATGCAGAACAGAATGTTCATAACACATACCTACCCAGACAGAGAGGAATAAAATGACAGTTGTACACACATAGCAACTGCCTAGCAACGCTGATGTGCACAAACTGAGGTCCAATCACAAACAGACACCTCGCTTAAGAGTCAGAAAGCAAGGTCTTCAGAGAACAGGAGGTAAAGGCTAGGATGTTAATGAATGTACTGTTCTCTCCGGAATTCCGTATAATAAAAACTGTTTTGATTGTTCACTCAAACTCTGTGTCAATCTCTTCTGTTCCAATTATTTGCATCAACAAACATGCAGGACAGATTTGTCCACAATTTGGTGACCCCGACATGATGCAAAGGAGCTGAGAGATATCAGAGGGACCGAGATACTTCAGCACTCATCCGGGGCCCCACTGAAAGGTAAGCAGAAACTAATTAAGATAAAATTCTGCGAATTGAACACAGCTAAAAATGAATGGTGGGGTATGGTAGGTAATCCCTTGTAGATGAGGAGTGGGAGTGAACAATTTAAAACATACTATAGAAATATAGAAGAGTGAGTTCCGAGTGAGGTCTGTATTGTGTTGTCTTAATAAGTATTTTTCTGTGTTTTGGCTGGGTGGTGGTGGACCCCTCTGAGCCACTGACAAGCACTCAGACTAAAGACTAGGAGACTGGGTCTCCTTGGGAGTGGACTTCCCTAAACCCCAAGTCTGGGACTGGGGCCTGCGTCTGGGACCAGGAAAAAGCCTGAAGTTTAGTAAGGCTAGGAAAAGCCTCGTGTCAGGGACCGAGGTCCTTGAGTCTGGACCAAGGTAAAGAGGAACCGTGTTCTCTGAATCCTCCTCCCGTGTGGACACCTAATGGTGATAACGAAGCACTGTTGAGTGAGAAAGTAGGAGTGAAGATCCCACTGGAAGAATTTGAGGGGTAAGTCCAGTCTTTGATCAGTATGGCAGACCAAGATAAGAGATTTTTGGAGGAAGAACTAAATTCTCGATTTGGAAAGGGGAAGTGGCAATGGAAATCAGTCAAAGAACAATGTGAACTGCTCGCTAAAATAGTGAAAGGATTGGAACCCAACGTTAAAAAGAGGGAAGATCTAGAGAATGAGGTAATGGGGGATTTGAATGAGGCAGTGAAAGAATTTACCACAGGAAAATGGGAGGAAAAAATATCACTGGGGAGAATCTTCAATGAAATGATGGTTGTGAGAAAGAAAGCAGTGGAAGAGGCTAAAGAGAAGCTGGAGAAGGCGGGTATTTTACATAAAAGAAGGCTAAAAGTAAGAGTGATCAGGCAGAAGGGGATTTGATTAAGTTGAAAAGGGTGAAATGTGCTTACAATGGCAATTTGTTTGTTATAATCACACATACCACTCCTAATACTGACTCAACAGCAGCAGGCACTGAGGCAAGTGAACAAAATCAGGAAGTGCAGAACACCAAGCATGGCCCAGAGACAGGGACCCCACCTACACACATTGTAGACAGGAAACATGACTCTACACACACAAAGGGGGAATTAGAGACTCCTCCTCCCTACAATGCGAGTTATTTGAATACATTGCCCCCACCAATGTCTCCAACCAGTAGGTAATATGATGCCCATGATCAGTATCACCTCGGGCGTGGTCAATGAACACACCACATCAGCATTCCACATCACGTTCCATCTATCCACAGGACGATCTGGAAAGACTAAGGCGAAGCGCTCCTACTGGGGACCAATGCATTTTCCACCCTGTGGTGCAGCTGCTGTTCCTGGATACCAGCAGTCATCTAAGTGTAGACCTGGGAGTGCTTCTCACTTCTCTGTCTCTTTTCTGGACACTGACAGTAAAGAACAACAACTTGAAGATAGAAGTTTAGTCATTTTTTTCTACAGAGGAGGCCCTCATCTGTCTGCTCTTTTGCTCAGTGTTGATGAATGTCTCCCCCTGTGGGTGATGCAGTACTGGAGATCCCTGAAAACTGAATTTTGGAGCTGGTAAGGAAGAATAACAACTTTATGTTAGAGCAATGACTGAACCTTTTCACCACGCCTGAGGTGATTGGCCCAGAAGAGGCATGACAGGACATGTACAGAAGAACTTAGGTATATTAATTACAAACTTTCAGTTACTTAACATAGAAATACTGTTTTATTCAGTGGCTGTGGATAAGAAGAGTGCAGCCTAGTTGGGGAAATGCACTTTAGAGGTGCTGTTGTGGTGGCTGGTGATGTAGCATGCAAAGATCACATGGAACTGGTGGCACTGAGCATGCATTAAAGGGGCCAGTGGGGCTAGGTACAGCCTTAGTCACCAGGGAGGGCACTGTGTGGATTTACAGTTGTTGGTGGTTAAGGGTAAGGTAGGACTGTAAAGTGAACTTGGAGGGGGGTGGGTCTGGGATGCCAGACTTCACTGTTGAGCCTTCTGGAGGTGTCGTGATCTTAATTCAGTGAAACACAGATGAGAGGAAGTGCCGACCTGATGACCCCTGTGAAAAGCTACTGATACAGTGGGTGGTGTGTGTTCATGGGCTGGGCTCAGTGAGTAACTGGAGTTGTTAAGGGTCGCTGGTTGCTGACTGGATCATAAATCCACAGCATCCTTAGTGTTGAGGTGTAGGATTCAACAGGAATTTTGTAGCTGCAGGTAGGAAGAGAGTGGACTGGGCCCTATGTGAAGCTCTAATGGATTGGCATAATATATTTTACGTCTTATTCTGTGTATAATTATAATCACAAGATTTCAGAAGGAATGTTTCCAGAAAGTTTACATTTTTTTATGCAAAACAAACAAGTCTCTCTGGTTTATCAGTTCTCTTAAAAGTTTGTACCTGACAAAAGAACTAAGGAAACATTTCCAATGTTGTGGCTGACCTCCTTGATTATAATTGTTAAATATAAACAATATTTTAAATTTGTAGCCTGTAACACACTCACAGTTGGTGTATTCAAGTTGAATCCGTTTTAAACATTCCACATTACGAAGGTGAATGTAAATGTGAAATGTAATGAAAACTGAACAGTGCAAAAGCCACCATGTGGTTATGGTTAGGGGAAGCATCAGTGCCCACTGAAGCTATGAGCTGCATATGTGGGAAGTTACTATAGATATGGAGAACAATCAGAACAGATGATTTTATCCCATGATTACTGACTCAGACACAACCAAAAACCCGTGGGAATGCAGACACTGAGATATCCACAAATTACTGACCAAATGAACATTGAGTTTACAATATGTGACCCTTTAATGACTGTGGTCCTATATGTGATTTGAACAGCAGAAATACTTCACTGTGTATATGACAAATACATTATAAAGTTGGTATGAGGCCATTACTATTACTGTGTAAACCTAGATTTCCCTGAAATTTTGACAGACAGTGTATCTATATGTAAAAGTATTTCCTAAATTTGTTTTATAAATTGTTGCGCTGTGTGTGTTTTCTCTCTCTATCTCTGTCAGTTTCTAGGTTCTGCAGTTTACACCTGTCTTTGTTTTTGCTCATCTGCGAGTTCTGTCCATACTCCAGTCCACTCCAGTCCCCTGGCGCCCCCTCCAGGGTGTGTTCCTGCACCCTATTCACTATATAGTGCACTATTTTTGGGTGCCGCCATTTTGTTTGAGTGTCAAAAAACCTAGTGCAGAATTTTCAGTGCACTTAAACAATCCCACAATGCACTGCAATAAGTAGTGTAAAACCAATGTACCCTACACCTCAAATTCACCAGTGTCAACAAGTCAACACTAGTAGTGATAAATTAACACTGAGAGTGTAGACAAGTTTATATTAATGGTGTTGATTTAACACTGGTGAATTTGCTGTGCAGCTGACACTGGTGGAAAGCAGATACCCATAATGCACTGTGTTGTTTGGTAAAAACCTGCATGAGTTTGTGTCCGTAATCGTTCACTACACTCCTGAATTCAGTTCTCTACAACAGTGCACTGTGTAATGGGTGATATGGAGGATAGTGAATAGGGAGCCATTTTGGACACAGCTCATGTGTTCTGTGTCTGTGTTACTGCTTCCTGTGTGTCCCCTCCCCTGGAATCATAAAGACGCCGGTGTGAACGCTGCCAGTCAGGTGTGTTTGTGCTCTCTGTTTTCTGTGACTCTGTTGTTGTCAATCTTGAATTCTGTGTCTCTTGACGTTGGCTATGAGTTGGCTGCCTTTTGGTTTTGAGATCTAGAGATCTGTTTGTAAATGTACACCGTGTACATATTTCACCACAGTAGGGTTTCCTGCCTTTAATGATGGCAAGATGCTTCATGAACCAGTGGGGCTTTTCAGCCAAACATTCGCCAAAAGGTTCATTACCCAAAGCCTCAATGAATCGTTCTCATTAGTGACACCTGCTGTAAATGAATCCCAAGCCTGTCCTGGATTGTCTGTGTTCAAAATAAACTGTTTTTGCTCTGTCTCAATGAATATAAAAGTGTGTTTGCATGGAAATATCATTAGTTGAGTGCTGTGATGGTGAACACTCAAAATAAATACATCAGTGATGTTGACTGACACTGAATGCAGAGCTCCCTCTGGTGTATTATTGCTTCAATGTGCCACTAGGCGGCACTATCTCAACAATGAAATGTTTACTACTCTGGGAAAAAAAGTATAATGTTCCATATTGCCCAATGACACTGTGTGTGTGTGTGTGTGTGTAGAACATATTTTCACTATGAAAATCAACAAGACCCCTCACTGGACCAGTGGCAGACTGAGCTGCACACCACTGTAATAGACCCTGTTTAATATGAAGCAGGTGATTAATTATCTAATCCTTTAATTAAAAAAGCATGACCATATAAGGACAATTATAGAAGGAGACACACATCCAGCTACAATTATCTGTGGTTAAACATCGCAGCACAGCTTTAATAATCTCTGTAGAAAATGAAGGGTTGGAGGGGTTCAACACCCATTATTTTTTGGTCTGTGGAGCAGGGGAACGGTGTTCTCTGGAACGATGGAGCTGGTGTAGAGTTTGTGATCCAGGACTCCTCCTCCAACACCAGCCTCTGACCTCGGTAAGGTTCCTGTGGCTGTTCGCCATCAAATCCTCACTGCAACAAAGTGTAAAATCCAACATCCGGTAGAAAACCTCCCCAGAAGAGCCGAGGCTGTCCCTGGAGCAAAGAGGAACACACTCCTGGATGAGGAGGTGTCAGAGCACTTTAGACCACATGGTGTCCACACTAAGATCTGAAGACGGTGTCCTCCGTCTCCTCCGCTGTCTTCAGCTTGGCACACGTGGCTTTAGAGACGTCCACAGCTCAGAACGAGTCCTCATTAGAGATCTGAAGCTGTGATAACGCTGACTGCTTCTGAGCTCATGAGCAGAAACAGAGAGTACACAGTACATTTCAGGTGAGGTCATCAAAGAGAGAGAGAGAGAGCAACACAAGTTAGTGAGGAAAGAGGGAGAGGAGATATTAGAGAACAAGAAAATGGAGCAGAGAGAGACAGCTGAGTCAGAGCTGAAAGAGAGGGAGGGAGAGAGAGAGAGAGAGACCAGGACGAGCAGAGAGCGATGGTGTGAGAGAAATAGAGAGTAGAGTAAGAGCTGAGTGTGTGTGAGAGAGAGAGAGTGAGAGAGAGCAGAGCTAGTTGAGTGTGATAACAATGGCCTTTGCTGGTGGAGGTCTTTAGAGAAAGTCACTCGTCCTGTAAATAACCGTCTGAATGTGTGTTAAGAGAGACCTCCTCCTCACAGTGCGTCTCTCTGGGCTGTGTTTCTCTCGGCAGGGTCTTGATCAGGGGGTTGTCCCTCCACAGTCTTAGGACCCTGCTCTAAGTTAATGACACCCCCCTCCCCCCAGACAGGGCTCTCAGAAGTCGGCCGGGCGGAGCATCATAGCGGTGGACTTCAGGGAGTAGCTGGGGCCTCTGAAGTGGTGCCACTTGATGCCGTTGAGTTTCCGGATGTTTTGGCCCAAAGTGTAGTACATGCCATTCAGGTTTGACAGGCCACAGGCATCAAACCACCAACCTGCAAAGAGAGAGAGAGAGAGAGAGAGAGAGAGAGAGAGAGGAGAGAGAGAGAGAGAGAGAGAGAGAGAGGAGAGTGAGTGAGAGAGAGAGAGAGGAGAGTGAGTGAGAGTGACAGAGGGAGAGAGAGACAGAGAGAGGAGAGTGAGTGAGAGTGACAGAGGGAGAGAGAGAGAGAGAGTGAGAAAGAGAGAGAGAGAGAGGAGAGTGAGTGAGAGTGACAGAGAGAGAGAGGAGAGTGAGTGAGAGTGACAGAGGGAGAGAGAGAGACAGAGAGTGAGAAAGAGAGAGAGAGAGAGAGGAGAGTGAGTGAGTGAGAGAGAGAGAGAGAGAGAGAGAGAGAGAGAGAGAGAGACAGAGAGAGAGAGAGAAACACACACAGGTGGTTGGATTGGTGACTCAGAATTGACTGGCGCCCCCTTCAGGGTGTGTTCCTGCCTTGTGCCCAGTGATTCTGGGTAGGCTCTGGACCCACCGCCACCCTGAACTGGATAACAGTCACAGACAGTGAATGAATCCTAAACAAACCAAACACTGACAGCCATCTCCTCACCCTCTTACTTCAGAAGCCCATTCCAACTAATGCCACAATACTTTAGCACTCAGGGAACTTATACAAGACTCTGAACTGCCATTTTCTCTCATAAATTTGATCCTAGACATTAGTTAAAAAATCCAACAAAGTGCCTTTAAATATTTGGAAATATAATAAAAGTAAACATCAGTATCACTGCAATAATAATAATAAAATAAATAAATAAATAAAAGGAGACACTGAGGGTCCAGAGTCAGCTACAGGTCCCCTATAATCAGCAGGATGTAGGTTTAGTGACGGATGTGTCTCCAGTGGAACAGCTGAATTAGAACTGACAGCTGCACCTGCCCACCCTGACCACCAGAGGGCATCATCTCCTGAATCCTGAGTGGCCGTCATGGTCCACGGGGCTGTGTGTGAGAGTGTGTGATGAAGGGTGTGATACTACACTGTGCCCAATGATTCCACGTAAATGAACAAATGAGTGAATGAATGTATTAATGATGGTTTTATCAAACTGAATACTAAACAAATGTGAAGAGTAAAAAGTGAAAACACACATTTCTGAAAAGGAATATCATCTCTCTCTCGCTCTGCCCAATCCCCCGTGTCTCTCTCGCTCTGTTTCTCTCTGTCTCTTTCTCCATCTCTCTGCCTGTCTTTCTCTCCCCCCTTTCTCTCTCTGTCCTTCTCCGTCTCTCTCTAACATTCTCTGTCTGTCTGTTTCTCTCTCTCTCTCTCACTTTGTGTCCCTCTCTCTCTCTGTCTCACTCTGTCTGTTTCTCTCTTTTTCTGTTTTTCTCCCTGTCTCTCTCTCTCTGTCTGTCTCTCTCTGTCTGTCTGTCTCTTTACCTGTCTCTCTCTTTCTCTCTACCTCTGTCTGTCTCTCTCTCTCTCTCTCTCTCTCTCTCTCTCTCTCTCTCTCTGTTTCTCTCTGTCTCTCCCACTTTCTCTCTCTCTCTCCCCCTCTCTCTCTACCTCTGTCTGTCTGTCTCTCTCTCTGTCTGTTTCTCTCTGTCTCTCCCACTTTCTCGCTCCCTCTCTCTCTCCCTCTCTCTCTGCCTCCCTCTCCCTGTCTCTCCCTCTCTCTCTACCTCTGTCTCTCTCCCTCTCTCTCTACCTCTGTCTCTCTCCCTCTCTCTCCACCTCTGTCTCTCTCTCTCTACCTCTGTCTCTCATTCTCCCTCTCTCCATGCATCTCGCTCTCTCCATGCATCTCTCTCTCTCTCTCTCTCTCTCTCTCTCTCTCTCTCTCGACTCTTCTATGTTGTGAAGGATCCGGGGCCCTGCTGTGGATGAAGTATCCTGTAACTCTTTAAAGAAAACTGTGATTCCTCTGAAGCGCCGGAGCAGCCTCCTCTGCCAGACCCCATGGATCTGAACGTGATTAAGTTAAGATCTCTCTGCTCTGAGCTGTGTTTAGATTGGACGTGTTGGAGTAAGTCTGCGCCATCTTTAACTCGGCAAAAAAAATATGACTTAGGAGTTAAATGGTCTTAAATCTAGTGACAGAGTCTAATATTCCTCTCCCTGAGAGCGTTTTAAACCATTATTAAATTAAGATTCCGATTATTCAGGCATCTACTTCCAGACCTTTTTTACTTGTTTTAAATGTTTTTATTCAGTGATTATTTTTATATTTATATTCCTCTCTGGATTAAATCAGTTAAAACAAGTCAAAACATCCAGAAACAGGTGGGAATTCTTGGAGAAGTGCTGGGGTCCCCTGCTGCTCAGATGCCTCTCCTAAGAAAAGAGTCTGGAAATGTCCCCTGTGTCTCCTCTGGAGTCTCAGTGGTGTCTCACTGGGGGCTCAGTGCTGAGATAATAACACTCCTGTTTAACAGTAGCTAAACTACAGACAGAGCTCCACTGTTTCTCAGCAGCGCTCAGAGTCACCTACGTCACCTAATGCCGGAGATAACAGTGTCATCTTGGACACAACCGCCACACATCTCCTCTGAGTCTCTTAAGTCCTCACCTCCTGTTAGCATTAGCGCACACTTGCAGAGGCAGTTGTCATTGTCCGAGTCTCTGGTGCTGAAGCTGGTGCCGTGAGACGCCAAACTGCTCTGGAGTCCAGCCGTCCCACTGTATCCTCTCAGCAGGAGCCTGGACACCAGGAAAACAACAGACACATCAATATGGATCTAGAAGAACATTGTGACTTTGAGCATATACTCTAACTCTAGGTCCCCTCTAAAGGGCAACAAATCATTCATGGCCCCCACGTTTGTTTCATGAGCTTGGTCAGGTTGGAATTGTCAAAGCTAAATCACACTGTAACTCATTTATATGAACTTTTTCACTTTTTCTGGTGCTTTTCCACTGCAGGCTCCTGACTCTTTCCCACTCCTCCACCAGTTATATCAGGTCCTGGTCCTGGTTCTGGAAGCGGGTTCTTGTTTAGTGGCTGTTCTCTCGTGGTTCAGAGCGAGTCGAGTAGGGACTAAACCATGGCGTGTAAACCTTGCAGAGCGCTGATTGTCCAGAGAGAGTCGTCACTTTACGCCACGCAACGCAGACGACCAGCACCAACTCTCCATCTGTAAAATCTCCAGCTGCAGCAGAGATCACGTTTGTTTTTATCCGACTCACGACGACAGCTCATAAAATTACGGCGTGGTCTTTTGAAGAGGTTCAAGTGCTCCTTGGATCGGTGGCAGACGAAAGAATCCAGCAAGAGCTGGACACTGCAACAAGGAAGGAACAAACTCTACTGATCTGTCTGAACTGATGACGGAGCTGTGTTCAGTCCCAAACAACAACAACACACCTTTGTTGTGGTTTCCAAAGCCCGCTGTTCCCCTTAGAGACGGGGCTTTGAGACGACACACGATACATTTAGGGCAGGAGCTGTGGGTGTAGGAACCATGCAGTGGAAAAAACAGATTTTCTACCCTCCTCCCAGAGTTACATAGTATGGTTTCTGCAGTGCTGACCCTGGAATAGCAATGAACGAGGTTCTGTTCTCCCTGTTATGGGTCATTGGAGATTCACAATGATTTTGAAGCTGTAATTTCAAGGTAAAACTGTTACCTAGTGTTGCTTTAAATAAATGTACTCAGGTGGGCATTTGTACTTAGGAGTCTCACTACAGTCATTTACTGTTACATATATTTCCATGTACATATTGTTACAGCATGTTCTTCCTGCCCATGTTAGGATATGTTATTCATCCTGCTGTAGTTTCTAATCCAGTTCTGCTCCTTCAGTAAAAGTTTGCCAAGATATTAGCTCTCATTTGTATAGCATTAAGTAGAACAGAGTTAAAGTAGAATCCCACAGTGTTCCCAGACACATGAAAATGAAGGTGTTCTCTTGATGGTTACCTGTACCCACCTGTACTGCTGTTTTTCTCCAGCCAGCTGAAACTTCTCATACAGGGAGTGTGGAGCGTTTCCCTCCCAGTCTCTCAGCTCCACTCTGAGGGAGTACTGGGCTCGACTGGTGATCAGGTGCACAGCCTCATTGCCCAACCAGTGCTCTCCACCAGGGTCCCCGAAACCCTGAGGACAACAGAAACAACAGTGAAACACCTCAGTTATATGCTGTATGACCTACAAACACTGGCATTCCTTATTACAGGGGTGTCAAACCAAATCCACGGAGGGCCATGTGGGTGCAGGTTTTCTTTCCAACCATGCAGAAGCCACACCTCATTCCACCTGTTTTTAATCATTGGATATAATCAATAGATCTTGACTTTCAGTAGTGTGGGGCTTTTGCGTGGTTGAAAAGAACACCTGCACCCACACGGCCCTCCGTGGATTTGGTTTGACACCCCTGCCTTATTATGAGTGAATTCAGCATCGTCAAGGAGCACATCAATGGAAAATCCAACAGTGTAACCTGAGCTCATTAATACTCCTGTGTCTCTGAGTGCAATCAAATCCTCACAGCAGTAGACCACATGGGAATCACATTTACAAGCTGAACTTGAGCCTAAGGTCTCCATACTCTATGGTAGATTTTGTTCTGTTCTGTTGTGATGAAGCTCCATCCAGAGCTAATCATCCAGCACTTAACCTCACTAATGCTCTCAGGGCCTGATGCTATCAGATCCTCACAGCACGTCTTTCATGCACAGAAATGTAATCGCAGAAGCAGGAGAGGAACCAACTCTGATTAATGACCTTCATATCAGAGAAGTTTTGAGGACCTGGCTTAGACTCTCTGAAAAATTCAGTGTTTTATAACGTGGCTATTTTAAGACCCTCACACAGCGAACGCACCAGTTTTAATAAAAACACTACAAACGCTGGCAGTGACGCCACGCTGTCTGAGGCCGTTTTATTCTCCGTTTTTCATTCTGTGAGTGTTATGTTAGCTCATGTCTTCAGAATGAAGCCAAACTCTTCATCATGTCTTCAGCTGAATACGTAAAAAAAAAACATTCGCTCGCTGTCCTTCGTTTTGGCACCGTGTGTGAAACGCTAGAAAAAGCAGAGCACAGCGATTAATAGATTCTGTTTAATTACGAGAACATTCTGGGCTCTGCTTGTGGACACAAAGACGTAAGACTGGGGCGCAGATGTGTGGGGCATGACACAAAGTGGTGTCTGTGCAATAATCCAGTGCATAGCTTCAGACTGTTCAAATGATTTTTGTTGTACATTGTGATGAGATTATAGTAATATTGTGGTGTCACCAGAGTTGGAGAAATGAGACAGAGCCTTTGCTCACTTTTAAGCAACCTTTGTTAAACACTTAAAAGGGCCCAGAAAAAAGGAAGCAAGGGAACAAGCAGCAGTCTTGTTTGGTGTGTCGAAAAATTAAGGGGCACCACACACCTGAAGACGACCCCCTTCTTCAAGACAGTGAACCCCCACACACCACCACACCTCACTGCATCTTTAATTTATTCTGTTTCTTTCATCTTCTAAAATATTTTGACAGTTTATCACACTTTTTGTGTTTTAGTTTTGTGTTTGAGTTTAGAGGATTTTCTGTGAAAGTGTTGATCCTTGACCCACCCCTCACTCACAAAAGACAACTCACTGAGGACGAAGACATTTAAAAAATATGAAATAGTGGACTTTGGGGACATCGATGACACGTATTAACTTTGGACAGAGGAAAGCTTTTAATATGTTTTTTCATGAAAAAAAAAGTTTATTTAAAACATGTGGAAATCCCTCGTTTACAGTCACAGAGATCACATCTTTATTGGGTGTTGGAAAGATGACTAGATTTACATAAGAACTGGGCTAACAATGTTTTTTTTTTTTTTTTTTTTTTTTTTAAGTATTTACTCACGTTGTGCAAACTGACCCCGTAACAGACATGTTTGGACGTCTTTGCTCTGTCCATGTTCCCTGAGTAAACCTTCCCAAGCTTCACTAAATCACCTGGCTCTGTTTTTGGAGCTTTTTTTTCCTGCAGTGTATCTAGTCCCAGCCTTTTTCTGGAACGTGTTGCAGGCTTCACATTTGGAGAGTTTGTGTTTACAAAAACATTGAAAATGATTTAAAACGTTATAAATCGAGCTGTTGCACTGTGTTTGTTTAAACACAGGTCAGAGTAGATGTTAAAAATCACTGCTTTCTGTTTTATTTTCATTTCGCCCACTGTCCCAGCTTTTCTGGAGCAGTGTCTCTACAGTAAATAAATATTATCCTGCCTTTGTCTCATGCAGCAGCGTAAAGCGAGGACAGAGTGTCCTCAGCTCTGATATGAAGAATGTAATGTCTCAGTAGAGGAATGGACACTGAGCCAGATCCAGAGTTGCCTGGGAAACATCTCAGTGCTGTGACTGCCAAGACTTCAGTGTGTGTGTTTGTGTGTGTGTGTGTTTACTCACGGTCTTGTACTCTTTCCAGCCTCTCTGAAAGTCCACGCTGCCGTTGATTCTGCGCTGAATCAGTGTCCAGCCTCCGCCACTGGTCTCCATATCACAGAACACCTGCAATAATTAATTATTTATTCATTAATTCATTCATTGTTCTGCTGGTAAAAGTGCATCTGACACAGCAGTGCCCCTTGAATTTTTAAACCCCTGAGAATAGTCCACCGACCAAAAACATCCAGCTGACAGCATCCTGTGTCACTGATGAAGGACTAGAGGATGAGCGACACACACTGTGCAGCGACAGATGAGCTACTGTCTCTGACTTTACATCTACAAGGTGGATCAACGACAGCATCCAGTGATTTCATTAAGATAAAGAACAACACCAAAAACAACACACAACATAGAAATAACCAAAGACAAATCCATACAAAAACTAACAAAAAACAACCAGGAACAGAGGTGGGGAGTAAGTAAAAAAAACACACACACACACAAGACCAAAAAGAGGAATGCTGAAACCAAAGCAGTATATACACAGGAGCTCAGACAATGAACACCTGGGAGAGACAATGGGCAGCACCACAAACAAGGCACAGGGGTGAACACCAGTGACAAAGGAAGAGACAAGAAATTAACAAAAACAGAACTAAAGCAGCACATGACAGACAAGGGAAACAGAGCAGAGTCTCTGACACTTCAGGTTGGTGCTGTAAGGTGAGACACTGCCACTGGTGACTGGTGTCCTGGACTCGGCCTGTGGCCTGTCATGTGCATTACTGCTTAATTAATCACTATATTCATTTATGGCTCATTTGCCTAAAGACATTTATTCACAAATAAAATGTATATATTGATTTAAACCAATTAATTTAAACACGTGTCCTGGACCTATTTATGAGCATCAGCTGCTGTAACAAAAGGAACAGATACTATCAGATGAGTACTAGATGCTACAAGGTGAGTACCAGATGGTATCAGGTGGGGAATAGATACTATCATGTGAGTACCAGATGCTATCAGGTGAGTATCAGATACTATCATGTGAGTACCAGATGCTATAAAGTGAGTACCAGATACTAACAGGTGAATACCAGCTACTATCAGGTGAGTACCAGATACTATCGAGTGAGTACCAGATACTATCAAGTGAGTACCAGATACTATCAAGTAAGTACCAGATACTATCAAGTGAAGACCAGATACTATCAGGTGAGTATCAGATACTATCAAGTGAGTACCTGATACTATCAGGTGAGTACCAGATACTATCAAGTGAAGACCAGATACTATCAAGTGAGTACCAGATACTATCAGATGAGAAAATATATACTGCAATGTCGTTTCAGGACGTGTGTAGTGCACTACAGTGGGAGGATGGAGTTTGGGATTAAACCTCCGTTTCTCTCATGCTTCATGGTGTTTTAATGTCTGTCTTTAAGACCTACTATGGTCCCCTAGTGGACTGGTATGGAAATGCAGCTGATTGATACCTTGGTGGGCTCAGTGTTGTCTCCAGTGTAAATTTGATAGACTCCACTGGTGTTGAGTCCAGTTTTGTAGATCTCAGCACAGTCTCGAAACCTCCCCTCACTCGGCACTGAGTCAGACACTGGAGAGGAGAAGAATAACAAGAAAAAGAAGAGGAATGTTAATAAAAATGTTGTACCACAGCTTTTTCCTGATATTAAACAAAACTTTAGAGATGGTGAATGGAACCAGGCGTCTCCACGTCTCTAACACACAGCCAGCATCATACCCCCTCTCCGTCATCACCTCCAGTGAACTCCCCATGTCTAAATCTAGCTCTATATGGAACAGTGACGATGATGCAGATGGAAAATAGTAGAAGTCTCATCTCACTACATGGCTTTAGAGAGTATTTTATTTTGCCTCTCACCATCCCTTGTGTACTTCTCTGGAATTTTTTAATTTCTCTAAACTCTCATAAAAGAACGTGTCAGGAGTCAGCAGTGTGTTCACCACCGTCTCCTGTAATCAGTTCCTGTGAGGAGCTTTTAGAGGAGGACATCTGGTTCCATTGAGTCAAAGACATTTTCTCTTGGTTCTGAGGTGTTTAGGGAGTGAGATTGAAGTGTCCACTCTGTGAGACACTCCTCCCTCATTGGTCCACCTTGTAGATGTAAAGTCAGAGACAGTAGCTCCTCTGTCGCTGCACAGTGTGTGTCGGTTGTCCTCTAGGATGTTTTTGGTCGGTGGACTATTCTCAGCAGTGACACAGAGGGGTTTAAAAACTCCAGCAGCACTGCTGTGTCTGATCCACTCGCACCAGCACAACACACACTAACACACCACCACCACGTCAGTGTCATAGACCTCAGTCTTTACTTGTAGAACTACACAGTGCACCTGTTGTGTGTGTGTGTGTGTGTGTGTACCTGTCTCCGGTGACACCAGAGTAATGAGGGCGTGGACAGACTTCAGGAGCTGCTGCTGTTGTCGGTGTAAAGCTGAGTTGTTGCTGCTCGCGGCTCTCAGTTGTTTCTCCAGAGCCGTGATGGCGGAGGACTGTTTCCCCACCAGATCCTTCAGCCTCTCCTTCTCCTTCCGCACCTCCTCCAGCTCGGACCTCTGCTGGGTCTCCAGAACCAGAACCTTACTCTCCAAACGACTGCGGGAAAAGAGGTTCATCATCAGAGGTTGTTTGCAAATGAGGTCACGTTACTGTGTGAACTGCGGACAGAGGCAGGAAGTGATGTTACACACAGGGAGCTCTATCACAGCTGTAAAAATGCTGTGGTTTTGTTCAGTTTACGAGAGGTCTACATCAGTTCAATTGTTGAGTAAATTTACATGAAGAACAACACTGGCTTACAAGAACTTTTTTTGTGTTCAGGACAAAACTGAGGCAGCTTCCTCAGAAACATCTTGTTGGAGTTGTGTTTTGTTATCAGTGCAGACACAGCACCAACACAATCTTGTTCAACACACGCTCACTTCTCACCACTGCACAAGGCTGGAGTCAGCTTTTAACTCACCAGTAACCCTTTCCACATTAAATGGTACAGCAGGTTCCAGTGTGAACCTTCCCCGTTATTTAAGGTGGAATAGAAAGCTGATCTGATTGTGGGGTCTGTGAGGAGGGAGTGTTGTATTATGCTCAGTTCTGTGGGGGCTGTGGGTGTAGGGTGTAAAACCTAATGTTACTTTTGGTGCTTTTCCGCTGCATGGGATCTGCTCGACTCGACTTGGCTTGACATGCTTTTAGCAGGTTGCGTTCCACTAGCACAGCTGCCCTGTGAAATATAGGCATTGACATCACAAAAACCCTGTCTCTAACAAGAACCTGTGGGCTTTAAAAACAACAACAACAACTCAGGCGATTTGGACTTAACACAGCTCCGCCCAGAGTTCTCACAGATCAGTTTTCCTTGTCGCACGTTCGGATGGAGATTTTCCTCGGCCATGGACCCAAGGATGCTGTCCCTGAAAGAATCCTTGGAGGATGTTTGAGATGCCGCTAATCGAGGACCCCTGGTTAAACACATTCTTAGTGCTCTAAATATGAAAACGGTGGAGCCCCACCAATAAAACTGTGGTTCCCCTGAGTTTGCTGGAGTGTGGCTCTGGTCCAGTTCTGCCCTGAGAAAGTATTTCATGTTTCATAATTCTTGGTCTGAATTCACTGCTGGCAGCTGTTTACACCATGAGCATTAAAAAAATCATCCAGCTCTACGTCCATCTCCACACTCAGCCCAACGTCCAGGTCCACACTCAGCCCCACGTCCAGGTCCACACTCAGCCCCACGTCCAGCTCCACACCCAGCCCCACGTCCAGCTCCACATCCAGTTCCATTTCCAGCTTAAGCTCTTAAGACTGTGATGCTGTTAAAGTTAAAGACCCTGTGGAGCAATGGAACTGTGTTTTCTGTGGTGATGCAGTTCCATCCAATTCATTTGGGATGAGCTGGAGAGGTGTTTGCAATCCACAACTAATCACTAACACCAGCAGCAGATGGAAAGAGAGAAGGGACGAGGGAAAACAAAGAGAGAGAGAGAGAGAGAGAGAGAGAGAGAGAGAGAGAGAGAGAGTGATTAAGTAAGCACTGTGCTACTCCAGGGCTGAAAATAGCGGTGAAGTGAAGTTGACTCAAGCCCATCTTGAACTAAACCAGCCGTGAAACCTGATGAGATCTGCAAGTTTTCCTACAGAACCCTCATAGCATTCGAAAACAGAGCTGCATTTCTGTCTGACACAGAAAATTCAGACTAATCAGAGCTGAAGTAATTACAGAGATATAAAAATGTTACAAATGACTTATAACAGGGAGTTGTAGTGTAAAAGCTAGTGCATGCTCCGTCTCGATACATAAATGTTAGATAGATCTGTTCCTGCTGTGAATGAGGAAATGGCAAAACCCTCACTATTTTCCAAAAATCAGACGTGTTCCAGTTTGACCTGTATTTCTGAAGTCCATAAAAACCACAGAATATTCAGAGCTGTAGTAATGACAAGCCTGTAAACTTGTCATTTGTATCAGTAAGCTCCTCTTTAGACTGTACATGTGTGCGTGTGTGTGTGTGAGAGAGAGAGAGAGAGAGAGAGAGATAGAGAGAGAGAGAGAGAGAGAGAGAGAGAGAGAGAGAGAGAAAGACAGAGAGAGAGAGAGACCACAATAGTGATAACAACAACATTGAGCTGGTACTCAAAGATGAATTACATCAGATAATATGTGTTTAATCTGGAGAAAGTGGAGTAGAAAACCTTCTGGGAAACCCTCAGCCCTCCCCCTCCCCCAGTAAACACACACACACACACACACACACACACACACAGACACATGCACACATACATGCCTGGGGTGCAAATGTCTGTTTACTCTGTAGTTATTCACCATTACAAACAATCAATTAAACTCCTGATTATTTCCCACTGCAACAAACCTTTAACATCTGCTCTCACAACTCTCACACAGCTCTCTAAAAACTCTCACAACTCTCACACAGCTATAAAAACCCTCACAACTCTCACACAGCTCTCTAAAAACTCTCACAATTCTCACACAGCTATAAAAACCCTCACAACTCTTACACAGCTCTAAAAACTATCACAACTCTCAAACAGCTCTAAAAACTCACAACACACACACAGCTCTAAAAACTCACAACTCACACACAGCTCTCTAAAAACTCTCACAACTCTCATATAGCTCTCTAAAAAACTCTCACAACTCTCACATAGATCTCTAAAAACTCTCACAACTGTCACATAGCTCTCTAAAAACTATCACAACACTCACACAGCTCTAAAACTCACAACTCTCAAACAGCTCTAAAACTCACAACTCTCAAACAGCTCTTAAAACTCACAACACACACACAGCTCTAAAAACTCACAACTCACACACAGCTCTCTAAAAACTCTCACAACTCTCACATAGCTCTCTAAAAAACTCTCACAACTCTCACATAGCTCTCTAAAAAACTTTCACAACTCTCACATAGCTCTCTAAAAACTCTCACAACTATCACTTAGCTCTCTAAAAACTATCACAACTCTCAAACAGCTCTAAAACTCACATCTCACACACAGCTCTCTAAAAACTCTCACAACTCTCACATAGCTCCCTAAAATCTATCACAACTCTCAAACAGCTCTAAAACTCACAACTCACACATAGCTCTCTAAAAAACTCTCACAACTCTCACATAGCTCTCTACAAACTCTCACAACTGTCACATAGCTCTCTAAAAACTCTCACAACTCTCACACAGCTCTAAAAACTCACACAGCCCTAAAAAACTCTCACAACTCCCACACAGCTCTCTAAAAACTCACATTGCTCTGAAAACTATGACAACCCTCACACAGCTCTAAAAACTCTCACACAGCTCTCTAAAAACTCTCACAACTCTCACACAGCTCTCTAAAAACTCTCACAACTCTCTAACAACTCTCACACAGCTCTCTAATAACTATCACCAATCTCACACAGCTCTAAACACTCTCACACAGCTCTCTAAAAACTATCACCACTCTCACACAGCTCTAAAAACTCTCAGACAGCTCTAAAAACTCTCACACAGCTCTCTAAAAACTATCGCAACTCTCACACAGCTCTAAAAACTCTCACACAGCTCTAACAACTCTCACACAGCTCTCTAAAAACTATCACCACTCTCACACAGCTCTCTAAAAACTATTGCAACTCTCACACAGCTCTCTAAAAACTCTCACAACTCTCACATAGCTCCCTAAAATCTATCACAACTCTCAAACAGCTCTAAAACTCACAACTCACACATAGCTCTCTAAAAAACTCTCACAACTCTCACATAGCTCTCTACAAACTCTCACAACTGTCACATAGCTCTCTAAAAACTCTCACAACTCTCACACAGCTCTAAAAACTCACACAGCCCTAAAAAACTCTCACAACTCCCACACAGCTCTCTAAAAACTCACATTGCTCTGAAAACTATGACAACCCTCACACAGCTCTAAAAACTCTCACACAGCTCTCTAAAAACTCTCACAACTCTCACACAGCTCTCTAAAAACTCTCACAACTCTCTAACAACTCTCACACAGCTCTCTAATAACTATCACCAATCTCACACAGCTCTAAACACTCTCACACAGCTCTCTAAAAACTATCACCACTCTCACACAGCTCTAAAAACTCTCAGACAGCTCTAAAAACTCT